>NC_134239.1:108074828-108375131 GCF_965152275.1 Natator depressus
GCAGGACCTCCTTTATGGCAAACAGGAGTGGTGGAAGTAGCTGGTTTCACTGCTTTGGATTGTGACTGACAAAGCATCTCAACATTTCCTTCAGCGTCTTATTAAAGTACTCTAGTAGGCCTCGGTCTGCTGGTGGTACACTGAGGTTTTCAGGGACTTGACCTTCGGAAGGGAGCATAATTCACACATAATTCATCAACTGGGAGGTGAAGTTAGTCCCTTGATCTGTTAATATTTTACTGGGAAACCTCATGTGTGAGAAGAGCTTCAGGAGTTATTTCTGTGGCTTTTGTGGAGCGAAGAGAAACAGCCTCCAGGTACCTGGTTGTGTAGTCGACAATCACTAATATGTACTGATGCCATGATGCAGTTTTTTCTAGGGGTCCAACCACATTCACTCAGATCCTCACAAAGGGTGTCTCAATCAAGGTCAGAAGGAACAAGGGTGCCTAGCTGACACTCTGGGTAGGAACAACAGTATTCTCTCACCTCATGATGCATGCCTGGGCCAACAGAAACAGGCTAATACCCGAGACAATGTCATCTTTCTTCCCAGCTGCCAGCGCATCATATATCATGCACAAACTGCAACACAGTCTGGCAGTTCCTGCGCAGCACCAGCAGCTGGGCCCTCACCACCCTGGTTTGCTGATTCCTTTTCATTTGGTAGAAGCACTCTTTCTTGAGTGTGACGTGTGGATACTGCTCACCATGCTGAGGCTCTGTTACTTCTTCATTTACGGAAGCCAGTTGTTCATATGCATGGCTCAGTGTAGGGTCATTCCACTGTTCTTGCACAAAATTCCCAGCCTATAGGAGGACTTCCAGGTCTCAGCTGCTTGCCTCTTCTTTCCTTGTTGGGGTCAGTGGCCATATTGCTTGGGATGTTCCTTCCTCGGGGTTCCCCAAGGCTTACCAAGCTCCAGAGAACTGGTTGTAACAATTGGCCCAGGGTCTCCTTGCTACCCGGGCTTGTGTATTAATGACTTGGCTACGATATGTATTGACAACGCAATGGATACACTGCAGGTGGATCATATTCTTAGGAGTGAGGTCACCTCCCTCCATGGCCCTCCCACTTTTTGAAAGTGGACAGGCCTGGCCCATCCACTTTTTGCCACAGGCCTCCCTGCCCCACCCCTGGCCAGGCTGGCAGCTGGAGCCCATCTGGGGAGTCCAGGCAATAGGGGGTGCCCTCCAACAGCCAGAGGTGTGTGGGGGGGCCCCAAGAGCAGTCCCCAGCCTGTGTCCCCACCTCCCAGGTCCCCTGCCCAGGGCAGGTGGAGGGTCCATGCTGCAGCTCCCCAAAGCTGCCTGGCTCTTACTGTGGCTGGGCTACAGCTCCGAGGTCCCATCCCCTGGCCGGAGCCAGGCTGGGGGAGCCACAAACCCTCCGTCTGCCCTGGGTGGGGGCCATCGAGGTGGGAACACAGGCTGTGGGCTGCTTTTGGCACCCTCCATCCCAGGCAGGTGGAGGGTCCACAGCTCCTGGCCCGCTCCAGCTTCTGGCTTGGCCAGGGGCTGGACCTCAGACAGAAGGAGCAGGGCAGAGCCAGAGGGGGTGGGTGCCCCTGGCCCCCCCACTTTTGGGAGGGCTCCACCACTGCTGCCTCCACCCCCACGGGCAAACAGCAGGTGTGTGGGGGGGTCTATCAGGGATGGGGCGGAGTAGAGGAGGGACACAGTGGGAAAGGGGGGTCTTGCAGGGCTGGTGGTGGAGGAGAGACATGGCAGACAGCCTCACGGAGAAAGCGGTGTGAGGAGGGACGCCAGGAGCAGCGGGTGGGGAGGACCTCATGGGGGTGGGGGGTCCTTGTGTGGAGGGGGTGGAGTCAGGGGCAGAGCAGGAGTGGAGCCCTACAGCCATGGGCAGAACAGGTGGGATAGGGACTACCCTCCCTCAGGGGAAGCTTCACCCACCACCCATGTAGCCTGTGCAGCCTCCAATGGTCTCCTCCTTAGCTGACCTGTCTCTGTTGTCAGCAGTCTCTGAGGTGGAGCCACCCTCTTCTGTTCACCACCCCTTCTTGGGGCAGGTTTCCCTTTTTAAATTCCTCCCGTTCCTGGCAGAACAAGCCTTGCAGTTGCACCTCCTTAGGTTTAACAGGCCCAGGAGAGTTTGCCAGTCTCCTCTGCACCAGAATGAGAGCCTGTCCTTTCACACCTTTCCATAAAGCTGATGGGGAGGCCATGATGCATGCTCTCAATGCTGTCCCCAGCTCACTGCCTCCCCCATGCCAGATTTCTGAAACTGAGATGATCCCCCATCTCCATATGGAAAGGAGAGAGTCATGTGCCAATCAAGGGGTGGAACCAATATTCTTAAGAATCTGGGGAACTGAACTGGGTGCAAAATACTTCCATAACTGGCAAAAGTATTGAGTGCAGGGAAATGCACACGGAAAGCAGAGATGTAGTACTTTGCACTTTCACTGAACCTTTCATTCAAGGATCTTAAAACACCGAGAGTGGATTTTTAGCCCTTAACCTGAAAACTCTTATGCACATGAGTAACTTTACCCAGGTGAGTTAACACAATAGGGCTAATGAGACTATTCATGTACATAAAAAATACTACAGGGCATTATGTTATGACCACCCATAACTTCCCCACTGTGAAAATTAAACTGATAAAAACGCTTTAAAATAAACCTTGATATTATCTGTCAAAAATATAAAAACATAAAATTTGCATATTGTCAAGTCTACTCATATTTTGCAGAAAAAAATCTGTCAGAAATGTCTGAGTTTTAAAAATGTTGCAAGCACTATTTTTCCATATCCCTCTGCCAGTAAATCAAGGATGCCTTAGGCCCACGAATCAACTGCTCAGACAGAGGGAAAAATTACTACTTGTACCTTGTGGAAACTTTTATATGGGATCAAAAATAGCTTTTCTATACATAAGAATGTTGCAATGCTAAAGTTTCGTATCATCCAGTTTAAGACTAGATATAAGTTCTACAGATTCCCACTGGTAAAAACCAGTCTCTTCTCACCCTGAAAATTCATGAGAAATTGGACTCTAATCCTGTCATTGGCCCAGAACTGAATATTACCTATCCTGAACTTCAGACTTGTGTAACTTTGTGGGAAAACTCCACAGTTAGGGGCAGCAGGAGGAAAGCTTGTTTGTTTTAAAGCAGGAATGTTTGTTTTTTAAATGGTGGCTATATGAAAGATGCACCCATGTTTGGAATATCAGTCTTGATAGATGGACTAGTTAGTAGTCAGATAGCAGGTGTGGTCAGAGGTGCATGAAAAATGGAATTTAATTACATGACACTACCACAATATGAAATATTGAAAACCAAAACATTATTTGAGGATCAAGAAACCTGGAGATTTCTAGATAGGGAAGGAGTGAGGCTACCAAAAGGAGAAAAGAGGGGGAAAAAGTAGGAAGAGAAGTAGAGATGATAGCATGATAGAAAGGTAGGGCTTGAACTGTGTTAAATTATTTTTAAATCAGGCTAGCTTTCAGGAGCAGTCTAACAATACTTTTGCCCATTTTTTGTTTTTTTGTTTCCTTTAACATGTGAATATTATGTTTTTGTTATAAATGGAATGCTTGTTTACTCATTAAACATTTCCAGGGCTAATAATACCTCCAAGATGAGTTTATTTAACAATACCTACCTACCACTTATTTACAGCACTTTCCATCAGTATATCTCAAAGCACTTTTCAAAGAAGGTAAGTATCGTACCCCCATTTTATAGATACAAAATCTGAAGCACAGAGAGGAATAGCTAGGTTGTTTTCAGTGGTGGCAGATGACAGAACAAGGAGCTATGGTCTCAAATTGCAGTGGGGCAGGTCTAGGTTGGATATTAGGAAAAACTATTTCACTAGGAGGGTGATGAAGCACTGGAATGGGTTAACTAGGGAGGTGGTGGAATCTCCATCCTTAGAGGTTTTTAAGGCCCAGCTTGACAAAGCCCTGGCTGGGATGATTCAGTTGCAGTTGGTCCTGGTTTGAGCAGGAGATTAGACTAGATGACCTCCTAAAGTCTCTTTCAATCCTAATCTTCTATGATTTGCCCTAAATCATGCAGCAGGCCAGTGGCAGAGCTGGGAAAAGAATCCAAATCTTCTGAGTCCCATCCAGCCCAGTGCTCTGTCTACTAACTAGAGCATGCCTAATTGCAAACACTTTGACTTCTGCATTTATTCAGCCCAGGAGATAGCTTATTACAACAGGGACAACAACTAATGTCTATTTGTTTAATTTTATATTTAAATGCACACATGCTTACATGTTTGCAAAGATAAAGAAAACACCCCCATGAATGCAGAGCATTTGGAGTGACATTTTTTTCCTCTGTAGCTATTCACACAATAAACTGCGTTTGGGCTAAAGTCCCTGGAACACGAAAAGGGCTGGAACTGGAAGGGTCTACAGCCGTTCGGGGGAGGGGACTCAAAGAAAGTGAAATGACTACAGCAGAAAGCCAATGCTTTTCAGCAATGTGTCCTTTTTTGAGGGCTGTTAAGTTCTGTGACTGAAGGGGTTGTGTTTTCAGAAGAAAGAAGGCTAAAACAAAGAAGTGCTTAAAATATCCATTCATACCTGGAGTCACTATTTGGGGGAAAAATCCATCTGGCATAAGCCTTGCTAGGGGTGGGAAAATGCCCCACTTAACATGTCCATCCTCCCTAACCTGAGTCTACTCATTATGGACTTTTAGTAGCAGGTAATTATATTGTACATGTAGTGTTCACTCCACATAGCAATTGTACACAACTAACAAACTGCAATGTACTACTCATATTAAATTCTACACTTCAGTGAACCAAGTTATTGTTCATTTCACTTGATTATAGAAGTTGCATTGCTTTAAATCTACAAATTCGGGACATTGTCTTCAATATTGTTCATCTGCACAGGAGCAAGATGGAGCATTCTCATTGGCAAGCAGTATTTTAACTGCATAATTTTAGTTTATGATTGAATGAGATAGCTTGCTGAAAAACACCATGCAGTATACATGTCTTCCCAGAAAGAACTTTTTCCCCCCTTCTTGAGCATGTAGGCAGCAACACAGTTGTAAAATTCAAGTAGATCTTCATTATCCAAACTGCCCCGTATGGATTTGTGGTGCTTTTCAGAGATAAGACACAGCCTCTACTCCAAAGACTGTACAATCTAAGGCCCTGGTCCTGCATAGGGATCTTCTTCAGGAAGAGCTTCATTAGGACTTCATGTAGGTACAAGACTCTGCATTGGCAGATCTCAATGCAGAATTGGGGCCTAAAGGCCCAATTCTACAAGTCTTTCTTGTGTAGTAGCCCTACCAAAATCAAGGGCTTGCAGATCAGGTCAAACAGAGGAGGAAGGATCAGAGGGGAAAGTTAAAAAGTGATTAGGAAATAAGGATACTTGTTGGTTGCAGTCTACATTTACTACATTTTTAATATCACATTGAAAAGCTGCATCTGATTTTTCATATTACTTGTTTTGATATATTTCATCTTGTTTCATTAAGGCTCTTTGATCACTTGAACTCTGTTTCATGTTTGAAGTTTTGCATATCTGATTAACTTGGCACAAGTATACTAGGCAGCCTAGTTGGTTGGTGGGGGTGGTTGTTATTTGTACTTAGGTGGAGTAGAATGGAGGGGGTGTCATTATTTTTAGATTTAGCCTAGGTCAACAGAAAGGATTAAAAGGAAACAACCATCATAATCATGCAGTAATTCTTACCCATTACAAACCACAGAATATTAAATGAAATGTTTTGAAATCCATTTGCTGTCACTTCACTGGTGGACAATGACAATCAAATCAATTTCACTTTTGTTTAATCAGTTTCATTTTAATGTTTTCAGTACTGGAAACTTAGTTTTAAAACAATTTTACAGTGGAATTTCTGAATACGTTGTTGAGTCATTTTTATAAGCTTTTATGTTTAAAAGGAACTCATTCTTACAAACTGGAAACTTTGAACCAAATTTAAATTGACACTGTTTAATCTGTGACTGAAATAGACTACAGGGTTTTCCCAAAATCCTCCTTGAGAATTTAAATGCAGTCATTACTGTACTACCTGCCCGATAGTTAAAAAACAAACAACAAAACACTCCAATTTCTAACACTGTACAATTACCTGAATAATAGCAAGGATAGGAGAGTAGTCAGGTCACTGTCTACTGGTGTTATTGATTGCTGTTGCCTGGACCTGCTCTGAGCAGAGCAGCTAGCCAGCAGTCAGTCTACACTAGTGCTCCACTCACTGATGACAGTGAGACACTTCATGAGGTAGGGGTGGAATAGTCTAGGAGACACAGCCTATTTGTTTTCCTTTAAATGGACAACAGCTAGTAAGCTGCCGTTTATTTTGCAGTTTGCTAGGGGTTCTTCACTTTTGATCCTAAACCGTTTGATTTTACACACGCATAGGATTTCTCCTTCAGCAGCCAGCTGCATGGCAGTGACAGGGTAAAAGTAATTAACCGAGCTTGTGAAGTACAGTCCTGTAGATTTACTATAGTCTCCCCCTCTTGTCTTACTTGTTGCACAGATCCCAAAGCACCCTCCTCCTGCTAAGGTGCATGTCTTCCGCTTAACACTTGTCTGTTGTTTTGGCCAGGGCGAGTCATCCGGTTTAAAAACACAGGGATGCGTTACACTAAAACCGTATCGCCGCAAGTGCTTTTTCTTCACTATAAATCAGATGTAACTTCGTCAGAAAGCGCCAGACACTGAGCAGGAGGATCGCTTGGGAGAGCGCTACTTGACCCCAGCATTAGGAATAATAAAGGGAAGCGCCCACAGTCGCCTGCCAGCTGTGCCGAGCCAGGAGCTTGCGGACGAGAGGTGCGAGCTCTCGGGCCCTCTAGAAGAACAGGCTGGAACCACGGTTGGCTCCGCCCGCCGGTGCGGCCGGCTTTCCAGGGGCGCGGCGGGAGCACCGAGCGAGCGCCCCGCAGCAGCCCCACGGGGGCGACTCACCCCGGCTCAGCCCTGGGGCGTGTTCCCCGGGGCGCTTGCAGCTCCGCCACGGCCCGTCACAGAGACCGGGAGGGAAGCGGGGTCACGAGCATAGCAACCGTCCTCGTACGTCGTTTCCGCTCCGCAGGGGCAAAAGAAAGGACCTGGAGAGAGTGACAGCTTCCTCCCTAGTCGCTGTCGGCTCGGGTCTTCCGCAAGAAGCAGGGATAGGCTGGGAGGGCTAGGGGGCGTGCCCTGCTGCCCAGCGATAGGCTGTTTATGGTAAAGGGCAGGGCCTCGGTGCCAGACGCTCTCCAGTAGGCTGTCCGGGTTGAAGGGGCGTGTCCCCAGTGCTAGGCGCGGTATGATAGGCTGCTTAGCGTGAGAGGGTGAGTCCCGGCGGCAGCAGCCTCCAGGGGCTGAGGTCCGTCTCGGCGGTAGCGGCGGAAGTCTCGCGAGGGAGCGTAGCCGGGATTTGGCGGCTGGCTGCCTCCCTCTCGCTGGCTGCGAGGAGCTGCCTGGTGTTTGTGTGGAAGGGGGAGGAGGAGAAGGAAGGGAAGCGAGAGGAGCCCGAGCCCCTTCGCCTGCCCGCTGAGGGGAGCGGACCGGACCCCCCGCCCGCTCGTCCCCTCCCTCGCCCCGCCATGGCCTCGGGAGACACCCTTTACATCGCCACGGACGGCTCGGAGATGCCGGCCGAGATCGTGGAGCTGCACGAGATCGAGGTGGAGACCATCCCAGTGGAGACCATCGAGACGACCGTGGTGGGCGGCGAGGAGGACGAGGACGAGGAGGATGAGGATGAATGCTGCGAGGAGTGCGGCCCGCACCACCCGCCCCATCACTACCACCACCACCACCACCAGCCCATGATCGCGCTGCAGCCGCTCGTCTCGGACGGAGACCCCAGCGGAGCGGGCGGCGGCGCGGGCGGCGGCGGCGGGGGTCAGCTCCACCTGCACCATCACCAGGAGGTGATCCTGGTGCAGACCCGTGAGGAGGTGGTGGGGGGAGACGACTCGGACGGGCTGCGGGCCGACGACGGTTTCGAGGACCAGATCCTCATCCCGGTGCCGGCCCCCGCCGGGGAGGACGAGTATATCGAGCAGACCCTGGTCACCGTGGCCGCCGCCGGCAGCAAGAGCGGTGGGGGCGGCGGCTCGTCCTCTGCCGGAGGCCGCGTCAAGAAGGGCGGCAGCGGAAAGAAAAGCAGCAAGAAGAGTTACCTGAGCGGGGGAGGCGGCGGTGGGGCCGAAGGCGGCGGAGGCAGGAAATGGGAGCAGAAGCAGGTGCAGATCAAGACCCTGGAGGGGGAGTTCTCGGTCACCATGTGGGCCTCGGGTAAGTGCGCGCCGGGCCCCTCCCTCCCCGGGCCCTAGGCCCCGCCGGGCGCCCATCAGCTCTGCCAGGCCGGTTTTGTTTTGAAGGGAGGCCATGTTTTGATGTGTGTGATGGGCGCCGCCATGTTCATCGCCAGGGCAAGTATGGCGGCTCCCCCGAAAAGATGGCGGGGTCTGCGCTGCTGCTGCTCCTGCTTCTGCCCGGCTCCGGCGGGGGGAAGGAAAGATGGCGGCGGCCGCCAAGATGGCGGCGGGGGGGGAGGGGGAGCGAGAGGGAGGCAGCGCGCTGCTGGCTTCTGGACTAGGCCGCAATGGCGTAGTTTCTGCAGCAGGGGGAGGCGGGGTGTGCGGGCGGGCACGGTGCGGGGTGAACCCAGCCTCCTTTCCTCGCCCCCATTGGCTCCATCTCCTCTCCCCCCCCCCCCCCCCGCTTCTCTTTCTCCCCGGCTCTCTCTTCCCTGCCATCGGCTCTCTCCCTTCCCTGCTCCCACTTCTCCGCGTCGGCTCTCCGCCTCGTCTCCCTCGCAGCCGCCTCCACCAGCGCCCTTTCCGCGCCCCGTCTCGCTCTGCCTGCCGGTTCCCTCCTTCCCCTCCCTTCTGTCCGCCGCACACCCGGGGCCCCATTGGGCTGCATTTTAATGCTGAACATGGGCCGCAGCCCCGGATGACGCGTGTACTTCAGCCCGTGACCGTTATATGAGGGGGGCGGAGGGGAATAAATGGCTGCCTGAGCGCCGCCTGCCTCAGCGCTCACGCTGCAAGTTGGTCGTTAGGGCAGTGGGAGGGTTACGGGCGCTGCCTGCCGAGGGGTGGGTGCCTGTGCCTCATTGGGGCACTTATGATTTCCCTGGTTCCAAGTGAGCCCAGTGGGCGAGCCAGCCCTGGTGTGCTTCTGCACTGGGGACTCAAGCCCGTTGCAAGAGGGGCTGGGTACTTTGCCTGACATGGGGTGGAGGCTAAGAGAGGAAAACACCTTTCTGATGACTTTTTGTGTGTGTGTGCGTGCTCTTCTCTATCTAGAGGGTGCTCAGATACCAAAATGATAGGGGCCTTAGAAATAACCAAGATAGGAGCCTGGATCTCTTGTCAGCAGCTCTGGATGAAGGGGGTGGATCTTATGTCAGAGAAGCCTTGGTCCTTGGCAGCATCTTGGAGAGTGGGGGAGGGTTTGCCTGTGGATCCTGTCTTGCACTTGAAAATGTTTCAGCTCTGCCTTTTTCCATTTGATAATAACGGTGTCAGATGCTCTTTCAGTTCGTCTGTTTTAGGGACGGGGAATTTACACCTGTCAAAGAAATTCTTAAAAAATGTAAAATCCAGTGTAATACAACATTTTAGCCTTTTGTGATAGGGATGGTGGACGGTTGTGCTTGCAGGGTTAGGAATCAACCTGATTTTGTTTCTGGATTTGCGAATGTGTTTTATTCCAGATATTGTTTTCTCTCCCTTACTTTTGAAGTGTTTTGTAGATTTCTGGAAGAGCTAGGCAACAATCAGTGCAGAATTGTTACTTGCTGTGTCTTCTCTGTAAGAATCACATTAACACCTGCCCTCCAGCAAAATATATTAGTAGATCAGTTGTTCGCTGAAACTGTGTGTATGCTGTTCATGAAGAGCTGGCTGTTATGAGTCTTGAGGAAGAGGTTGGAATTCCATCTTCCACTGCTAACTACTACTATTACCTCGAGTGTCATAACTTTGAAAAAAAATTTATACTCTGAATTTTAACTCATAGAATGCAATAGTGGTCAAGCAGGTAGAAGAGACTGTGCACAAAAAATACAGCTTAGAGCATCTGCCACTGTAAGCTGTAAACTAAGCTGTAAACTGTGTAGTGTTGCCATAGCCTGTGTCTAGTTGTGGTCAGTTGAAGGTATGTTAAGATAGCTGAAAACAAATGACCGGCGGACAACTGAATAAACAGGCTACAGGAGATTGCCAAAATCCGTTAGCAAGTGCTAGTGTGCATTTGAATTCTGCACTTCAAAGTGTCCAGTATGGTGCTTGCTAAAAGCTTGTTATACATACAGATTAGTACTTCATTTAAATGAAGTAAAATAGATGTAATGAATGAGCCTGATATCCTAATATAAAACTGGTATAAATGAGAGAAACCCCATTGATATCAGTGGACTCTGTTCCTTATACTAATGAGAGGAGAATTTGTCCATGTTTGTAACAGTTTATCAGAGATGTTTGAATTATACTGGCACAACTGACTGCTCCACATATTTAGATTGTAATCCAATGATGTGGGGTTGCTTATTTTTAATTCTTATAGTAATAGTCTTGCTAGAAATCAGGGCTACTTTCTTTGTTAGGGCTGGTCTACACTAGGAATTTACTGGCAGAGCTGCATCTCTCAGGTGTGGTATGAGTATTGGGTATGAAAAATCCACACCCCTTAGAGAGACATAGCTATGCTGACTCTACCCCTGCTCTAGACAGTGCTTGGCCAGTGGAAGAATTCTTCCTTCCACCTAGCTTCTCTCATGGAGGTGTCTGACACAGATGGGAGAGCCCCTCCTGTCAGTGTAGACATTACCTATGCTGAAGTGCTACAATAGCACACTTAGGGCTTGGCTACACTTACATTTTAGCGCTCTAACTTGCTGGCTCAGGGGTGTGAAAAATCACAACTCCACAAGCAGCATACCCAAAAACTCCACCTCCCTCAACAGGGGAGAAGCTTGTTAGTAGTATACTGTTATCACAGAAGATAATAAAATAGGACTTTTGACACCACATATTTCAACTAAACAAGGCTTAAATTAGTGGCTTTTAAATGTTTTGCACCATTGAGCCAACTGTGCAAAGTGTATGGCGTGAACAAGTCCTTAATTACCTGGTAAGACTTCATGTCTGACTTAGAAATTTAGTAAAAAGTTCATCAAAGAGAGAAAAATAAACAAGTGGCATGTCAAGATTTGGATTCTGTGTGGCTTGCCTCTGGGTGTTTCAACGAGGAACAAGGGCACTTTGCCTTCAAACACTGTCGAGCAGTGGTCTCCAACCTTTTTTATGCATAAGATCACATTTTGAATTTAAGTGAAACCTAGGATCTACCCTTCCCCAAGGTTGTGCCCCCCCATCTCCAGTTGCTTGCTCTCCCCACCCTCAACTCACTTTCACGGGGTTGGGGTTTGGGAGGGCATGCGGGCTCTGGCCTGGGGCTGAGGAGTTCAGGGTGTGGGAGAGGGCTCTGGGCTGAGCCTGTGGAGGCGGTGACTGGTGCAAGCTCTGGGAGGAAGTTTTGGTGCAGGAGGGGGCTCCGGGCTGGGGCAGAGTGTTGGGGTGTGGGGTGCAGGCTCAGGGAGGGGGATCAGGGCAGGGGATGAGGAGTGCAGAAGGGGGTACGGGCTCTGGGAGGGAGTTTGGATGCAGGAGGGCCTTCTGGGCTGGGGCAGAGTGTTGGGGTGCAGGAGGAAGTATGGGGTGCTGGCTATGGGAGGGAGCTCAGAGCTGGGGCAGCGATTTGGGGTGCAGGACTGCGTGTGGGGTGTTGGCTCCAGGAGGGGGCTGGGGGTTGGGGTGCAGGCTCCTGTCAGGGGGAACTTACCTCTGGTGGCTCCTAGTTGGTGGGGCTAAGGCAGGCTCCCGGCCCCACAATGCTCCCAGAAGCAGCCAACATGCCCCTGGAGTGGGGCACGTGGCTCCGCGTGCTGCCTCTCTGCTGGCACTGCCTCCATAGCTCCCATTGGCTACAGTTCCCCATTCCCAGCCAATGGGAGCTGCAGGCAACAGCAGCGTGCAGAGACCCTTGCACCCTCTTTTTTTTCCCCCCTCTGCCCCCCTGAGGCCGGGAGGGCATGTTGACTGCTTCTGGGAGTGGTGTGGGGCCAGGGCAGGCAGGGAGCCTGCCTTAGCAGCAGCCCTGTTACTCCACTGGACTTTTAGCGGCCGGAGATTGCGATCAACTGGAAGAGTCTCCAGGATCAACCGGTTGGTGACCACTGCTACTGAGCAATATAAATTAACAGCTCCATGCCATTTTCCAATGCTATTAAAGTGATTGATAAACCAGTGTTGTTAAATTTAGGGCTCAGATCTTTCCTTCAAATGAGCGTTACCATACATCTTCTAAAATCATGCATATATAATAATCTATTAGATGTGAGCCTGTGTACCTAAAAAGGTGAGTATTTAGTGTTGTATGGTTGTCTGTTGCAGCACTGTTGTTGGTAACCATTTAGGCTTTCCATAAAAGTGCTCTTATGTCTCCTTCTGTATTCTGCCATATCAGAACTTGACAAACACAAGGTTGGTTTTAAATAAAATATTAGTTTGAAAACAGTAATGCTTTATAGCAGTTCTTCAAGCTAACTTCAGCTTTGCATCTGGAAAGCTTTCTGACTTACTTCCTTTCATATATGTGGAAGTACAAGAAACAGTGATCTGATCTGTTAAATATTTCTTCAGATATTTGAAAATTATTATAAACTCTTCAAGCGTATTCTTACACCAGGTGTTCCCAAACTTGGTTTGCGACTTGTTCAGGGTTAGCCCCTGGCAGGCCGCAAGACGCTTTGTTTACCTGAGCGTCCGCAGGTGCAGCCGCTTGCGGCTCCCAGGGGCTGTGGTTTGCCGTTCCTGACCAGTGTTTGGGAACCCCTGTCCTACACTGAGCAGCCTCTCTGTACTGTCCATAGTTTATCTCCAACGTATGCGTTGGGTGCCATTCATGATCGGAGAAAAAAGTGTGTGGAATGAATGGTGCTGTTTGCTCTAGTGAGGAAAAGGCCCTGATTTTCTTTATAAACTGGGAAAATTCTGGGATTTTTGTGGCACAAGAATGCACACTTAGGTTTTTTTATAACTTTTAAATCTGTAATTTAAAGTAATGCATTGCCATTTAGCTTTTTAACTGATACTTCAAAATCTGTAACTTACTAGATCTGTTGCTTTTTGTTATACCTGTTTTCTGTTCCTGGCTTCAGACCCCACTGTTGGTAAAATATATACTGTAGTAGCACTCACAGGCCACAGTCTGGATCGGAGCCTCGTTATGGTAGGGACTATGCAAACAGTTTTTTGTTTTTTCCTTTCTATAATGAATCAAGTTGTCTCTCTCTTTACCCTTCTGTGTTCATGTTTCCCTGACACCTTACAACTTTTGTTTTCTGGAAATGAGGAACGACTACGTGCTTCTTGGTTGTAGGGAGAATGGGTTGAGGAAATGCGATTCTACACCTCCCTCCTCCCCAGCATCATAGCTGTCTCTTCCACCACCCTCCCAGCTTCGATTTGAGTCCTCATCTTCAATGAATTAGGGTCAGTGCTGGGTTTGGATAGTAGCAGTAAGAACTTACAAAACCCCAGTCAGATTGCACTCTTACTGAAGCTTGTCAAAGCTCTGAGCAGCACTGGAGCTCTTTGCAGACTGGGGAAGACAGTACTGAAATTGTGGCTCCAGAAAGACTTGTTGTTTTAAACACTAAGCTTAGAACATTAGGGCCTGGTTTACACACACTGCATGGATTCAACTAAATTAGCTTCTAAATTATAACTTACTTCTGTGAGGCCTCTTAAAATAGGGTTGTGGCTAAAATTGATTTAGCTTAATTTGGTAATACCACAAAAGAGTTGCATTGATTTAGTTAAATAGTGCAATTTCTGTGAGTAGACCAGTCCTAAGCCATCCCCTTCAGCTGTTGAGCATTCTGTTCAAAAAAACACATTTTTGAGTGTCATATGCTCAGACAGGAGTTGACAGAAAAATTACTCCTGGGGGAATTCTGTGCCTGTGCAGAATTTGTCCCCCCACAGATATTCTCTCCCCCCCTGCAAAATATAGGTTCTACTGGAGAGGTGTTGCAGTTACACCTTTCGCTCACCAGGGGCTGCCATGGTGCCAGAAGAGATGGCAGTCAGTGGGCAGAGAGGGATGGAAAGACAGCGTTCCTCACAGTCAGGACAGAGCAGGGCATGTGGGGCTGCTAGAGATGGGGTGTCACAGACTGGGGTTCAGAAGGACTAGTGGAGGTACAGACTGCGGTGTGGGGGTGACAGCATAGAGCCAGGAGTTGAATGGGAGGGAGCTGCAGGGACACATGGGGATGGGGGAAGGGAGGTTGCAGGGACACACAGGGATGGGGCAGGTCTGCCTGACTGAATGGGGAGAGGTGAGGGGTTAGCTAGAGTCTGCATGGGCGAGGCTTCCCAACTCCTTACCAATCCACCACCCAAAAAAAAACAAACCACCCTGTTCCATACTTCTCTGACCCACACCCAACAATCCTCCTTCCAGGCTCCTTCCCTCTCCCTCAGCCACTGACTCCCCCAAGCCTTTGCTTCTGAAGGATGCAGGAAATATGTTCTTGTTTTGTAGTTTAAATGAATTACTCAAAGTTCTGTATTAATATGCCTTGTTAGGAATCTATTTGTCAAAACATTTCCTGACTTTTGGGGGGGGGGGGTGAGGGGGGAAATGATCTGTTTTGTTAGACTTGCTGACAGGTATTTTGAAATGAAATATATTCTCAAACTAATTGAAACTGGTGTGGTTCTATTGTGTTGTTTTGACAAATAAAATATGCAGAATTTTAATTGTCACACAATTCCCCTGGGAGTACAAGATGTAGTAGTCTGAGAGGGCCAAAATACATGAATGATAAAAATTGTAGTAGTCTTGATAATTTTATGGTTCCATCTCAGTGGGCTTCCATTTAAATGTCAGTTTAAGATTATGCTCAGCCTCACATCAAAGCATCTAGGAGGTTTTGACTTCTGACTTTCGTGGGTTGTTTTTCCTTCTCCAGCATCTAGTGCTGTCTGTCATTAGAAGTACAGTAACTGCCATACTTACCAGACCAGACATCTAATTCAGGAAGGTGCAAAAATCTCCAGGTAATGGAGAACTATGGAATAAGGTGCTTATCGGAGAACTTATTCCCAGTTGAGGCAAGTAGTGATTGCCTATACCCTCAAGCAGAGGACGATAACCTTTTTTTAATCCTGATTCATAAAACAGTGGACGTTTTGGGGATCCTTAAGTATTTATCTGCTGTCAGCCTGTAAAACTGTCACAAGTTCAACTGTAAATATTTTCTTTCCCCTGTCTTAAATGTAATGTCTTTCAATTGTGAGGGTAAATCTCACATTTGTAGCATTAATTATTTTAAATACCTATCAAATTGCTTCTCACTTGGTTGTTTCTATACTAGAGTCCTAGTCTTTTAGCTTTTAGTCAACTTGTTTTAGTTTTAAATAGATTAAAATAACTATAATGCATAATTAACATACAGGAGAAAGGGTGTTTTTGTTAAAGGTTCAGTTAAAGACTTGTGCCTTGCAATTAAAATGAGAGCACGCACAACATATCTAAGAACCCTATAAGTCCTCCAGCAAAACAAAACATCAGACTTCATGTTCCTGATCTTTCTAAGGGGAGAGAGAACTTTTCAGAACTTTTGCATACATCATAAAGAATCGGATACAAAGGAGTTTTTAAGCTGGATTTTTAGGTAGTTCTTTATCTTATTTATACCTTTGTGGTTGCAGCATCCTGCGCAGCGGTGAAAGGTTAGGATCCTGTAGGCTGTATATGTTGCCAGGAGTTCCTGTTTCTATGCTCAGGAAGAGGTTAAGTAACGCAGTGAAATACAGAAAAAATGTTTGGTTTTTTTGTCGTCGTCTTTCATTGAGAACTGGAATTCTTAAGCTTCGGGTAGCTTTAAAAAGCTTTGTGCCATCTCAGTGCTTGAGGTAACAGTCATTAAAATTGGTTTGGAATGGAGATGGGGAGCTGAGGCGTGAAGTTAATTAGAATGACTTAAGTTAAAGTTGGTATTTTTTTTCAACTGCCCCAGCTGGAAATGAATCAAGTCCACCACTGTATACGTGGACACCCCATCTTTCCAGTGGTGGCTGGCATTCATTTCTAGCATGGGCAGACAGAGAAAAAGTACCTTAAATCTGGTGTGGATTGTTTGGACAAGTGCAGTACTCTTTTGGTACCAATCCAGGAGTTGGTATAGGAAATCTCACACTGATCTAAGGTCTAATTTTCAATCCTTCATTAATGGTGCATATGTGAATGAGGGGAAGAACACACATCTTCAGTATTTGCTTAGTAGCTGAAGTTGTGTTCTGCTTTGCGTAATGCAACTTTATTGGCTTAGTTCTTTAAAATAAAATCTTGTGTGTGAGCATAGACGTGTGCACAAACACTCCTTTTGGTGCCTTACACACATGGTCTACTCTTTATTGCCATTCTCGCTCCATTTTTTGACTTCCCATTTACTTTTTTTTTACCAGGTGGCCTTCAAGATCAGCCCCAGGTGAAGTGTCACAAAATATTATGTGGAGGTGACAAATGTTTGAATTGTTTGGCTGGGGAGGAGCACACAGCAGACTGGTCACCCCAGACTAGTGAGGTTTCTGGTTACTGCTGCAATGTGTGTAAGAGCTTTTGTGCAAGGTGGACTGCATACTACCTTGACCGCTAATGGGTAGTCCACGTTAATGGAGGGTGAAGTCACAGTACCAACCAGTTCCCAAATCCTCACACTGTGGCTTTCTTCTCCCTTCCACTGGATGTTTGGTGACCTGGAGAGTTAATGTAAGTGTCATTGTCATGTTTCATGGTGGCCTCACATAAATGTTGAAGTCAAATCATGGCAAGATCAATATGTGCAGCACTTAATCAATTCATACATCATCTAGTGATGATCAGGTTGGGTGACCTGGGCAGAGAAGAACCCTGTTCACAATACGTGCAATGCACATTACACACAACCCAACAGTCAATTAGGTAAACAGTAGGTGAGGCAGAATGGAACTTGTAACAAGAGGTTTGGCACATAACTAGAGAATTTAGCAAGCTAGCAACAATTTTCTTCCAAACATAATAACTAAGAAGCCATTTTGCCAGAAGAGATCAACGAGCAGTGGCCACAGATGTGCTGTACCAGTCCTGCCACACAAATCTGCTTGTGTCTTTTAACCATTCTTGCCATTGTCCAGGACAAAGCAGAAAGTCAGCATGTTGCAGGAGGTTGTGATTCTGATGACAAGGCTTGAAGAGACCATTACTATTAGCAGATGGTCCTGTGTATTCCTCAGCCACTGAATTCATTCTTTACCACAGAATTTTATTCCAAAATTTTAACTTTTTTAAACCAAACATTCTAATCTTGTGATTATGAAGATAACATTGAAAAGGTGAATTGAGAATAAGGTGATGGAATGTTGTCTTTCCCAGTTTACAGAAGGCCTGAAACAGTAGCTCTTAGATTCATCTGCCCTGCATCTCTCAGTCAGGAGATTCAAAGATTGCAAGATTGGTGGGGGAAGGAGGGATGCAAGAATTTGGCATTTAATGAACCAAGCAACCAGCGACTTTCTGTCCTTGTGCACTCTTGGGAGTTGTCTGCAGCTTCCTTATGTTCTCCAGCTTTCCCAGAAGTGGGATTTATTTCAATTATAGTATATTCTCCTTGCTCTGTAATCGATGGAGCCAGATAACAGGGCTCTGGAAAAAACAGGTCATGGAAATGAAGGGTATCTACGGAGGTCTAAACAAAAATATTGACTGCAGAAGCTAAGAGTTCTTTTCATGGCATTTGGGAGTGTTTGCTACAGAATTTTGTCCCGTTGTCCCAGAGTATGGAGGACCCTAATTATCGGACCTAATAAACATGACCATTTCCACTGTTCCTACCAAACCAGCTGGCTGCCACTTGACAAGATATTTGGACAGGGTAATCTCTACCCTTTCACTTTCCAGATACATTCTATTGTTGGATTTTATCTTGTAATGTTACTGTAATTTAAAATCTGCCATACACAGTGGAGTTGCACCAAAATCAGTAAAATACGTTGTATGCTAGGGGGAGTCTTCACAACACAGTTCGCTTGAGCATAACTTAGTTACTGTTGTGAACACCTTTTCTTCACTATAGTGTCAGTATGAGTTTGAAGGTGCCCCGCTTAAGATGTGTATCACATATATCCACGGTACTGGAAATGTCCAGTAGGAAGAACTTCCACTTCAGGTATGGAGCTTTATCCAAGCATCCTCTCGTGTCGTCAGCAGAGACTCAGGATTCCACTTTGCAAAAGGATGTTTAGCATGATGTAGATATCCCAATGTCTCTCTTGATTCTCTTAAAGACAGTATCTCTGTATGCCCTCTGTCAGGTTTTTTTGTGTTTGGTTTTTTGTTAGCAGTCATGTCGGCCTGATGAGTATTGGAACTAGACGCTCTCTCCTTAGAGTGCTGGTAGTGCAATTTTCATGCTGATAAAGTGGTTCTTGGTGGACAAACCTGGCATTTGTCCATGAAGTCACTTCTAGATCCCATAAATCACAGGAGATAGCACATATTAGTCCTGTCCCATGTTATCATTGGAAAAGCTGTGGCACACCTGGCATATGGACACTGTACTAAAATATGTTTAGTCAAATCCAGACTGTTGAGAAAATCACGATAATCGGGGCTCTCACATGGCTGTAAGGGAAAAAAGTCTTGAAGCCTAAAATATCTGGGAGCATCAGCTGGTGTCTGATATACAAGGCATAGATTGCCTTCACCCATGTCAACTACTGTAGAGTTAGTTGGTCATCAGCATATGGATTAGCCTAGCCCAGGTATGAGGTTCAGTGGTGCTTTACTCACCTGTGTGGTACTAAGACTTCTGGGGGGCATATCCCATGGTTCTTTATGCTGCAGTAAATTGAGCTGCTATATGCATCTTTCCCAGTGAATTGTGGGAGATCTTTTTCTCTTTCTGGGCGTTGTCAGCAGGGTGGGGAGTGGGAAGGTCCCTTCTGGCCCTGTATATATCTGATTCTGTAAAGACCTTGGGGGACTGTTAGCACTAAGGTAGTTTAGCCTGCATTCTCACTACAAGTGGTGGGTTACCAGTGAGACTGAAAGCCTGACTTGGGCTTTTGTCTATAGCCCCACGTGAGCTGGCTAGCAAGGGTTGAAAGCACCAGTAACTTTGGGTGAAAGTTTTGTGTGTGGAAAGGATTGTGGTTAGAGGCAATCCCTAAGTAAGAACCATGGCTTACAGAGAGACCCTAACAGCAGTAACGGGCTCTTTGGAAATGTATGCTTCCTAAGAAGAAACCTCCCAAACAGCTACTTGGTGGTCTTGTTCATTCACTTATAAAATACTTCATAATAGAGGTGCAAGCCTGATCTGTTGCTGTCTTGGGGAGGATATTGAATGCTGTAGTGTCTCAAGAACTGCTTTATGCATAGTTATTTTAATTTGTTTTAGGTTACATTGGAAAATTTTCTCACTCTAGGGTACATACTGATGAAATTCCATTGTAAAAACTATAGAAACTACTGTGCTGAAAAACATTTACTACCTACCTGCCAAAAAGAAAATTTTGGGTAAGTTCCCCAGATAGTGTTTTTTGTTTTTGTTTTGTTAGCCTTGTGGCTAAAAAAAAGATCACTATTTGCTAGGTACCAAAACAAAGTTTTCATGCTTTGCGGTAGGCGCACTCATAGTTACTAGTGTTTTACTCAGTAATTTACTCATGTAGAACATGGTTTTCAACATATTTGTGGAAATGATCTTAGTTGGCAGGCTCTTCAGAAGGAGAGGCATATCTCTGAGGTAGTCTCTGACGGTTCTGAATTCTTCCCCCAAAGCTGTAAGTAAGCATTATAGAATCTGTGGCTCATGCTACTAGAAAAAAGGATACTCTTTAGGAATATATGTATACAATTTTCTTATTTACTAGCTCATCTGACATGAGGCTGAAAGTGAAAACTAACCTCTGTCTCTTGTAAATATCACCAAACTCAGATTGGAAGTTGGGAGAGGGTATAGAACTAGCTAAACAAGAGAGGCTATCAAAATTTGTTCTGCTCCAAGGATTCAGAAGGTGTAAAACTTGATTCAGAAATACACAGAACTATAAACTTCCTAGAAGTTTTGTTTCTACCTGTCATAAATGTCACTTAATACTGTTCATAAGCTACTAACCATTTGGAAGAACATTGTTGAGCTTGAGGCTTCTGCATTTATAATACCTTCCTAAATTAGAGTGGTGGCTTCTCTTGTAGGTGCTGGAAAACGTATATGTTAAACATTTTGTACTTTCACTTTTAGTTAAATGTGAACAGTATTTTCAGCAGTTATTAGAGATTGAAAGATGGAGAATCTGTAATATGAAGAGTAGGAAGACTTTCCAGGTTTTTTTGTTCAATAAGTATATTAGAGCTTTCTCTTTATAACTCTTTAACACATTTTTCTAACAAAATGAAAATGTATTTCATTTTTCACCATGAAACATTTAAGTGAACTGCTCTTTGAGCTGGTAGATAAGCTTAAACTTCAAACTAGCAGTAACAATTCTAGAAATAGCTTGGTGTGGCATAGTTTAAAAGCAGGCATTACAAATTGGAGAGAGAGTTGTCATTTTGTTGGTATTTTTAAACACAAAGCTAAAAGAAAAGAGAAACTTCCTACAATGCAAGTCTTTTAGTACTCTTTTTTTCTCTTCTCTACCTTACTGAACAAAGGTGGTTTGTTACAATAAAATGCAAAAAGTATTTCTGTACCATGAATAACTGGAGCATACTAACCCAGGCTAGTTCTTTCTTTTTCCTTTTTCTTGTTCACTGTAGTCGTCCTGCCCCATCTAGTACATTTTCTTTCTACTTCTTTTGCCTTGCCTTTTCTTAAAACTGGGGGAGCTGTATCTGCCCTCTCTTATGCTGAGTCTTCGCTCTTTTCTGTTGCGCTACAAAGTGGGAGGGAGTTGATATTTTTCTGGTGTGGGTCTGGAGTTCACTCATGGGACAAAGGTGGCTTGACAGAGCTACCCTAAATAAGCAGGGCAGTGGAAGTAGGATTATACTGGCAAGGAGGTTATTTATAACACTGTACGTACTGGACAGGTATACACTACGGCAGGGATCGATGCTCTGAGATAGATCTACCGGCGGTGGATTTAGTGGGTCTAGTAAAGATTGCTCTCCAGTCAACCCCTGTACTTTACCCCCGATGAGAAGAATAAGGTAAGTCGATGGGAGATTTTTCTCCTGTCGACCCCCCCCATGGTGTTGACTCCAGCTACGTACTTCACGTAGCTGCAGTTATGTAGCGTAGGTTGACTTACCACGGTAGTGTAGACATAGCCACTATGAGCTGTGGTAGAGGCACTATGAGTAGAATAAAGGTGCCCCATACCTACTAACATCATACCTGATGTTTCATTACTCTGATCCTCACTGTCTTTTGGGAAGGCTCCTTGTGGATGTGGGGGAAAGGGGAGATGGCTCTGGGAGTCTTTCTCCCAGCAGGGAAACACTTTGAGATGAATACTTCCCTAAGGCCCTCTCCAAACTGAAGAGAGCTATTAGCCAGCTCCCCCTGCTGGCTCAGGGGCTTTAAAACATCAGTAGAGAAACCAGTATCTTCACCACTTCAGCAGGCTTGGGGGTGAGTGTTGGGCAGAAGCACCGGGGACTCCTCCCTGCTCCCCGGCCTGGTGGGAACAGGGAATCCAAAGGAGGATCTGCAGAGATGGCAGAGAGGAATACTCCCTAATTAGCTTTCTGATCAAAGGTCTGAGTTATCCTGTCCTTTGTTTACACGATGGGATAGGGAAGTGAGATCCCCTCAGCATGTGCAGGAGATTTCATTGACTGTCCTTTGCTCTCATGGTGTGTGATTAGGAAGGCAGCCAACAGAGTTGTCTCCACTGATTCATGGATTTTCCTTGTAGGACCTACAAGGAAGGTCTGAAAACCTGCAGTTTAAAGGAAAAACCCTAGAGTTGGCAGGACTGTTGCCAAAGTAGGCAGTAAAGATATCCTATTTAGGCCATGTTTACACTACAAGTTTATTTAAGCATAAGCTTTCGTGACCTACAGCTCACTTCATCAGATGAAGAGAGCTGTAGCTCACGAAAGCTTAAGCTTAAATAAATTCCTTAGTCTCTAAGGTGCCACAAGTGCTCCTTTTTCTTTTTGCGAATACAGACTAACACGGCTGCTACTCTGAAACCTGTTTACACTACAGTGACACAGCATAGACCAGTGGTTCTCAAACTGTGGGACCCAAAAGTGGGTCGGAACTCCATTTTAATGGGGTCACCAAGGCCAACGTTAGACTTGGTGGGACTCGGGGCTTAAGCCTGAGCTCCAACCCCCACCCGGGGTGGCGGGGCTCGGGCTCTACCCCTCCCCCACGCCCCTCAAGTGTCGACAAAGTAGTAACTTTGTTGTCAGAAGAGGGTCGTGGTGCAATGAAGTTTGAGAACCCATGGCATAGATGCTTCCTGTACCGATGGAAGGGGTTTTTCCATAGCTGTATGTAATCTACCTCTCTGAGAGGCAGTAAGTAGGTTGATGAAGTCTTCTGTTGACTTAGCTGCAGCTACTGTGGGGATAGGTTGCACAAGGCAAAACTTTTCATAGCCCTGAGCAATGTAGCTAGGTTGACCTAAGTTTTAGGTGTAGATCAGGCCGAAGTTAGACATATTGGGGTTTGCTGCAGGGAAACAGGTCAGGTATAGGAAGGTAGATGTGTTTTTTGTCTTCCATAATCATCTACACACCTATTGGCTCTGGCTACTAAAATCCTCCACCAGATTCTCAGTATTTTGCCTTCAGAGGTGATCTCTGGAGGTGCTTTTACCCAGACAGTTTATTTGAGTGTTGTGGCATGCCGGTTTCCTTTTTTCTTTTTTTAAATACATACTTTGGCACATTCCAAGATCCACCTGTTAAGTGTATGTGTCATCTCTAGGATGTTCCTAGTTATTCCCCAAAACTTGCACTATTGCTAGATCTGTATACACACCTAATTAAAAAGTGTGTGCATGTGTTCATCATGCCTCAGAAAATGTCTATTGTGGCTTTTATAATTTGTGGAACTGATTCCTGTAGACTCCTTACAAGTAGCATAGGAGTCTTGAAGTGCACTGAGATTGGCTGGAGAACATTAGAATTTTACTTGTTGCAATAGCTAATTTGCATTGAAATACTAGCCATGCAAGATGCCTAATGATAGTGTTCATGGTGTTTGATTTAATATATGTAAACCAACAGGGTAATTTTGTCTATTTCAGATGATAAAAAAGATATTGACCATGAAACAGTGGTGGAAGAACAGATCATTGGCGAGAACTCTCCACCCGATTACTCAGAGTACATGACAGGAAAGAAACTTCCTCCTGGAGGAATACCAGGCATTGACCTTTCAGACCCCAAGCAGCTAGCTGAATTTGCTAGGTAAGTCACAAAAGAGCATCTGTTAAATCTAAAATGACTATCATTCCATTGTTTTCTTAAATAAAACCTTCAAAAAAAATATGAATACTAGTTGTCAAATTATTTTTGCCTGACTCCATTGTGGCTTATATTACTTCACGTAAAGAGCCTGTGAAACAAGCAGTTAAAGTAACAGGAACTTGGGTCCTTACAACACAGTATTCTCAATACCTTGTTTCCATTTCCCAAATGCTATAGTCTTTTAAATATTTGATTTTTATCTATGCCAGATAATTTTTCTTTAATCTTTAGTCTTTTTGTGGCTGACAGGAATCAGATACCTTGAGAAGCTGCATTTTTACACGTGTCCTTACTATTGCTGTTTTGAAAGATTACCTGAGGCTAAAAATGCATTTGAGAGAGAAGTGGCTACTTCCTTGTTAGATTTGACAAATCAAATGTGCGACACTCAAAAGTTGTTCAATACAATAAGAACAGACCAGTAGAGTTCAGTATGAAGATCTATTTATTAGTTTTATTTTCTTTCTTGACCACCTCAACCCCTACCAGTGTTTGTGGGTTCTACAACTTGCTCCACTATATCAGATTTAGTTTTCAACAATTGTAAAACTACAAAACCAATCTGATCCTTTTTTTTCCTTAGTAATGAAGAATATTTTTTATATTTATCGCAAAAAACCTTAACATCAAAAGAATGGTAGAGGTTGTATAGGCAGCACTTAAAAGTTTAGGAAACATCAGCTCAGGTTGCCTGTGCAATCTTAATTTGGTCCACTGTGCATATGCATTATGATGCAGCATCTAATTACATGATCACTGACTGGTTGCTTGTATAAGCATCCTTAATTCTGGCATTTCTTAAACTTTGAGCATTTAAGTAATCTTGTTTTTAAAACTGAAATATTAGCCCATGTGGTGTGGAACCACATGATTTGTTAGCAGAGCTTGGGAACATTAGACCCACAGCCCAGATTTCTACCACTTGAGATAATAGCAAAATCAGTAGCGGTAGTCAGCTGTTATCTCTGTATGGGCCAGCCACTAGAGGGGGAAGAGATGTACAGTAGAATCTCAGAGTTACAAACACGAGAGTCACAAACTGACCGGTCAACCACATACCTCATTTGGAACCGGAAGTACACAATCAGGCAGCAGCAGAGACCACCAAAAAAAACCCAAGTACAGTACTGTGTTAAACGTAAACTACTAAAAAAATAAATGGAAAGCAGCATTTTTCTTCTGCATAGTAAAGTTTCAAAGCTATATTAAGTCAATTTCAGTTGTAAACTTTTAAAAGAACCATAACGTTTTGTTCAGTTACAAGGCATTTATAACTCTGAGGTTCTACTGTAATTTCTGCCAGTGGGATTCACAGCCGTTTACTAGACGGCAGGGGAATACTGGGTTCGATTCCAGGTTTTGGTGGGGAATCTACATAGACCCTTCTGTCTCTGCTCCCTCTATTCCTGTTCCCCTTCGACAGCTCCTGTTGCTCATAGTCTACTTCTGCTTTTGTCATCTCCCTTATGCTGCTTAAGTGCTAGCAGAGTAGCACTGACAAAACAGAATATAGTCTTCCTGCTGTTTCTGGTACCAGAATGGCTCCCCAACAGCTGGGAGGAACAACTGTGGGGAAAATGTTTGTCTCCATGGTGGGGTATGATCAAAATCTGAGGATGGCGCATGTGCAGTTCAGCTGGCCTGTAGGAACTGCGTGGCAATAGAGTATGCTCAGTGCATATAAAATCTGACTGTAAGGCTGCTAGCTTCCACCAGCCTTTACCGAAAATGTGCAAACTGCAATTTTTTCCCCCCCAAATTCTTATATGTTGACCAAATTTGTGCAGATTTTTCCAAGGATAGCAAAAAGTACATTTCAGAGTAACAGCCGTGTTAGTCTGTATTTGCAAAAAGAAAAGGAGTACTTGTGGCACCCTTAGACTAACCAATTTATCTGAGCGTAAGCTTTCGTGAGCTACAGCTCACTTCATCGGATGCATACTGTGGAAACTGGAGTATGCATCCGATGAAGTGAGCTGTAGCTCACGAAAGCTTACGCTCAGATAAATTGGTTAGTCTCTAAGGGTGCCACAAGTACTCCTTTTCTTTTTGCAAAAAGTACATTGCTGACATGATTGGAGCATGGACTTAAAATACGTTAGTCAAAGTGTGGAGGTACTGGAGCATTTCAATTAAATGGTGGTAAGAATTTTTTAATATGGGCAAAAATATATATTTTTCCTGTCCTTATTCTAGGAAATGGTTCAACTGTGGGATTTATTTATTTATGTATTTATTTGAAACTTTTTCCAGTAAGTCAGCCTGCAGCAGACATGAAAAAGTTCAGCCTGAACATTAACTATAGGTGGTTCCACCTGTGTGGCTTATAATATTACATAACTACTTATGAAGTGTTGGTGTATATATTCCTACATTTGCTATTGATCATAATAAACAAATTTCAGAAAATAAGATTACAAGAAAAACACTTGCTTTGATCTTAACTTATGTCAGTATTATCTAGAATTTTTGTCAAAGCAAGTTTAGTTCTGTATGCTATCCCGCATACATATTGCTGTGGGTTGCATCCATCAGGCTAGTATCTGGGTGTTCATTTGTTTTTAAAATGAATTTAAATGTTTGGTTCTGTTGTGCTACTTTATAACTGAGTGTGGTTATCTGCTACAGAATTTATTTAATGCTCCTCTGGATTTTTTTAATGTGAATTACTCTTGCAAATACTGAATTGTTGCTCTACTGTGGCATGTCTGACTACTCAAACTGTTCTCTAGTTGATGAATTGTCTGTTGCCAGGTTTAGAGTTTGAGGTTTTTAGCTCTAACTGCCACATGGCTGCTTCTGTTGGGTCTTTTTACTAAAAAAAAAAAAAAAAAAAAAGAGAGGGGAAAAAAAAAAGAAAATAAAAATGTATTGCATATATTATCTAACAGAGAAAAGAGACTTATAAGCAAATATTGATGATGTTTTCAAGTTAGTTTATAACTTTTTTGCTATCCTAGAATTTTTAGCAAGTAGCATTATGAATCTAACAGGTAAATTAAGTTTTTGAGCATACAGTTGCTATTCAGATTTTCCTTGAAGTCAGTTATGTCTTTAAAATTATTCCATCTGTTTTTATACTGGAGCCATTCCTGTGGTATCTGAACACATTAGGAATACTGTCAAAATTGACAAGCCTCAAACTTGACTTACCAACCATTGTGTTCATCACTGTCAGGAAAACCCAACCATGTCACTGCCTGCTAGTATAATTGTGTCCTATATGAAGAATAGGATGGACAAAACCTTCCTAAAAAGTGAATGCTTTGAGGTTTTCAGTCAGTAGAGAATCGCTTTCAAGAAGTCTCTTCTTTTTGTTACCACCTTTGCTGTTGTGTTGTAAGTTTATAGGGCCAGTTTTAGAGAGAACTAGTGACATACTAGTGTATAATTCAGTTTTATAAAACTATGGATGGATGGCACAGTAAACAGGTTTTAATCCTCTGATGCCCATGCATTGCTGTTTAGGGCCTCGGTCCTGTTTTGTTTCAGAGTAACAGCTGTTAGTCTGTATTCGTAAAAAGAAAAAAGAAAAGGAGTACTTGTGGCACCTTAGAGACTAACCAGTTTATTTGAGCATGAGCTTTCGTGAGCTACAGCTCACTTCATCGGATGCATAGATGAAGTGAGCTGTAGCTCACGAAAGCTCATGCTCAAATAAACTGGTTAGTCTCTAAGGTGCCACAAGTACTCCTTTTTCTTTTTTTCTTTTTAGTCCTGTTTGTGTTTGGGTCAATGGGGGGGAATGTCAACTTGAATGATGCAGGATCAAGCTCTAATTTTCCCTTGGTTAAAGTTTACTACTGATGCAGTTTATCTTGATTAAGATACCCGAGTGCAAGGAAAGGGAACTGTGAGTACAAAACAAGGACAGAATAAAAAGTGAGAATTGAAATTTGACAGTTGATTAGGGCATATAAAGGGCTTGGAGGCTTGTTTTTGCTATAGTAGCAAATGGTCATATTTAGTGTGTGGTTTCTCGTTCATAGCGACTTCAAAAAAAATTGAGCCATGTTGATGACTTAAAGATTTCTAAAACTTTACTCATCTAGTAATATTTTGAAAGTGACAGTGAACTTGAAATCCAGTCAATTTAAAGAATTAATGAAGTAATTTACAGTATAAAATTTACCCCTGAGTCCCATTGGCAGTTTTCATGGTTTAACAATCCAGTCATATTTTGCTAGCTTTAAAAATGTGTTCTCTTCCTTGTTGCTGTATATAAGATACACACAAACTTAAAGGAGAAATGGGAAAACTGGCTAGACAGTGTTATGGAGGCAACCACGGCAGCCCTACATTCCTTAAATTGATAGGAGGATATTCAGTAGTGATTTTGCAGAAATCCCCTTTCCAAGTTCACTATTGATGCATCTTTATTGATCCTCGAGAACAGAGTTCTGAGGCTAAAGTTCATTTCCAAACCCACAGGCAGCTGTGGGTCAGTTAACACTATAGGTGCCCTTGGGTAACCTAGCAGAATTTTTTCATGCTCATCTGTAACATATTCTGCTACTCGAGCCTTTGTTGGGATTGCATTCATGTTTAGTGGTCAACTTCAGACAAGTTTCTGGTATTTAGGACATCCTCCTGTCCCTTTTTTAAAAGATACCATTTCACTTACTCTTTTAAAAACTAATCTTGGAGCATGTGTTGCTGTTACAGTGAGTAGACAGATTGTCCCTTAAAATGCTTTTTAAAATAGCTGTTGTTGTTGTTCCTTTGTCTCGGATGTATGGAGCAGGAATTTTGGACCCTTGTTTAAACCTTGCAGGAGATAGTACAGCTATGCCTGAAAGTAGTTCATAAGTTCTAAAATTGCTGAAAATATTGTATATAACAAGTTGCATCAGAATAGTATGATCTGTTGGGTAGCACTATTCAGTTAAGGCATATTCTGACATGAATGGAAACATAAACTTTAGTTGTCTTTGTCACTTCCAAATCTTCTTACAAGGTTTATGAAGGGTGCTGGCATTATTTCTGTTAAACGGGACCAGAAAATATAAATAACTATATACTTCAAACAATGTGACTGATAGCTGATTTTTTTTCTCTTCTTCTGTTTGCTTATTACAGACCAACAATTCTGTTGGGGATTTAAAATATAAAATGTGAATGATTTTAAGCTCTTTACATTCAGTCAACTATTTAATAGGTCTATCCTATAGATTTTATGTCTTTGCATGGGATGTGAGAATCCCTTTAAATGAAAGACTAAAATGGAGCATTTTCTAAATTTGGTGTTAAGCGAAACTTATGTTGAAGTGTAACAATTCCATGATTGTCTGGTACTAGAACCTAGTGGAAGTAAGTAAACAGTAGCTGTAATTCTGGCAGTTATGAACAGTGGTGGCTTTTTTCACTTTTTCTTTAAAAAATAAATCCATTTACTTAAACTTAAGTTTAAAAAGTTGGTCTCTGATTTTTTTCTAAGCACTGTTTATGTGGCTGAACTGCTTAGAAACAGCAAAAGTGCAAACTAAGAAAAAGGAAGTAAAATGTGAAGAAAGAAAAAGGAGAAAATATAACGGGTGGGAAGTTGCCACAGGCTTGAGTCTTAGTCATAACGTTCTTCCTTGTTCAGCTTCTCCCCCCCCTTTTTTTTTTTCCTTTTGGCCCCTCTGTTCTTTCATTCACACTCCTTTCTCCCCTTCTGCATGCTGTCCAAGCAGTAATCCTCTTCCTCTCCTGCATCCCCTTCACACCTCCCTAGTGCACTCATTGAATGAGGGCCAGTAGTGGCAACTCTCCTTGCAGTTGACCCCACCTCCCAGAATTGATAGAGCAAAGGAGAGGAAACTTTTAGCTAGTGGTCATGTCAACCACTGCCACTTCTGCCACCAACTGAAGTGCTCTGGGCACTCTGTTCCTGGAATGAGGGCAGGCCTAAACTATAGAATTACTTTGCTATTATTACATTGATCAGGGGTGTGGATTTTTCACATCTGAGTGACGTACTTATAGCGACCTAAGCGCCAGTGTAGATGGTGCTATGTCAGCGGGAGAGCTTCTCTTGACCGCATAGCTACTGCTTCTTGTGGAGATGGTTAATCCTATGCTAACGGGAGAATTCTTTCCCATTGGTGTAGAGAGTCTTCATGAAAGTGCTACAGTGGTACAGCTGCATTGGTGCAGCTGTGCTGCTGCAGTTTTAAGTGTAAACCTGCCCTAAATCTCCTAGGTTAATAGCCTTAAAGACGTCTGTGATTGTTATGCTTGAGTGGGTTTTTTATCACCAAAAAAGCTTGAAAAGCAGTAAACTAAAAAAACCTTGTTTCCTCACAAAAATGGCGCATTTGTACGTCCATTTCAAAATAAGACACCTTGTTCTGCTCAACTTTGTGAGAATGTGGCCTTCACAGTGCAAAACACGAATTGTTTTCTCTATTTGCAACAGAAATGATAATTGCATTTTCCAGGGCCTTGAATTGAAGGAGAAATTCTTATTGCATTTTATTGCAACTCTCTACCTTACTGTGATCCAACTATGCTAAAACACTACCTAGAAACACCAGGTTTAAAAACTCTTTAAAGATCATAGATTGTATTAGGGTAGCTTTGTACCACTCTCGTGGTGCAAAATTTAAAAATGACTTCTTAAAGACCAAAATCTCATTTTTTTTTCTAATAAATTTAAATATAAAGTTGAGTTCTTGCAGTAGCAATTGTCCACTAGGATTCCATTCTTGGTGCACACGTGCTCTAGGTACACACAATCAGGTTCTTTGGCCAGCAGTGTCTGATGGGGCCAGGTCTGTGCCCTAGATGTCCTTATACCCCTTCTTGGGGCTTAAAGGGCAGAGCAGGCCCAACCTCCATTTTTTACCGTGCACGGCAGTGAGATGGAACTCCCGACCTACTTCTCTGAGCACCGTGCTATTTTTAGTACTGGTTAGTCTTGTTGCCCCGGTGCAACCCATGTGCACACAGATTCCTTATTTTATGCATGTTCTGTTTCTTAGGCTAGACCACCACCTCAGGGACTCTAGAAGAATGGTAGAAGCAAAATCTTCATGGTTTAAAACCTGCCTTAATGTGAAGCTTCAGCGCCACTTAATGTTACACACTCTAGGTGCCCATTTAGTTTGAGGATACAGTCCTAAGTGGTGTACTGTATGTTGCTCACTTTCAAGTGCACTCAAAAATGTGAGGATATCACTTGAAGCACTCAAAACAAACCCCTGTGGACACAGTTAGACCTCAGTTGACTGGTCATTCCCTGTGAAAGAGTTCCCTGGTGAGCCCAGAGTCCATGCGAAGCTCTTGAGCTTCATCGACAAGAGATGTGGTCATCTGCCTTCATTCCAGCTTCTGATGGCTAGGAAGGAGCAGTGCTCCAGAGCTGACCCAAGATATAGGTACCCTAAGTCTTTTGCCTTGACCCATAAGTCTGATTCATCTCTGGCTCAACAATCAAAGGACCGCCAACAGCCTGAGAGGGGTCCCTTTGGCACCCTGGTACATTGGCAATAACCACTAAAGCTATGGACTGCATCTCCCTCGGAACCAGTCCTTTATCGCCCAGGACTCCTGTTCAGGTAACCTCACAAATGTGTTCCAAGTGTCCAGTGGATTGATACCTATTGGGTCAGTACACCGGGCATATAAGGTACAGTGATTTTTTTTTTTTTTTTCAGTCTGTGTGCTCAGTACCAGAGTGTCCTCTCGTTGAGAGCTTGAAAGATGGTGATGACTAATCCACCTTGGCCAAGTATTTTTTTGAAGTGGTGACATAAATGCACTCAAGACAGCATTATACATCAGCCAGTCGTTTTTGAGCCATACCCTACATATCTGGCAATAAAGCGTGACTGCTCTGTCCATTCATCAAAACATCAAGAAGACTTGCAAAATCTGGTTGCGTTGCAGACTTGCTGGCAACTCATGGGCATTAGTGTTGCAACCTTATGGACAGCTACCAATGCCCTAATGATTGCACCTGCTTAATACTGTGAAGCACCTTAGGGCTCTAGTTGTCATTGTGACAAGTTGGACTCAGTGATCAATTCTGCCTTGCATATCATCAGTGGTACAACCCAGACAACTCCAGTTTCCAACATTCCAGTCCTGGCTGGAATTGCTTCCCCAGTAATTAGGAATAAGGCAAGGCCCTGTGCGCATTACTGTGCACAGCCAACTATCAAGACAGCTTACTTCATAATTTTATCTCCAAGCCATATCAGAAACACTTGCTAAAGTGTTTTCTGAAATAGTTGACCCCATCAGACAACCTTTCTAAGGCACAGTGGCAACAGGTACTGCAGGACTATATTTTTGGAGCAATGGCACATTTCTTGGCAGTTAGACAACTCAGATCTATGTTTCCTAGGCTCTCAGGATTAGCTCTCCCAAGCCCTTCAGAATAACCATATGAACCAAAAGATCCTTCTTTGTTACAATGGGATGTGTTGTGGTCATGGGCGGTTTAATTTGCATCTTTACCATTGGGTCTTCCTGAGCGTCCCATCCTGCTCCTATGCAGCTCAAGAACTATGTGCTGTTTGGTTATAGAATGCCCTCTTTATCATATTGATGGTGGGTGGATGCACTTAAGAGTGACTACATCACATACCCACCATCTAATTCATTTTTTTTGTGCCATCAGAAGCCATATACCAGAAGAAGAAAAAGCATCAGCTGCCAAGTTGTTGGTGTGGCAGGTCAAGAAGATATCTCTAGTACTGAATTAACCTACTACTTGCTTAGGGAGAGCACAACAGAGCCACGGCACTCCTGACAGGATGACCCCTGTCTTGGAAGCCATGTATTCCTTGTCTGCATCCCTGTTGGGGCACAGTAGGGACTCCTCCTTCCATCCCTTTTGGGTTGTACAGTGTGAATCAGAAAGGGATCTATAAGGGACAGCAGTAAATGACTTAGGGCTCATGGGGAATATCCTTCCTGATTTTACATGCACACCCCTATTTGTCCCTCAATCCAGTATCCATACCCTTTTCAGCTCTGGCTTGACTAGACATCCAGGGGAATGTAGCTGTATTCATGCAAGCCTGAGTAATCTGCCTCCTTGTGGATTAGATACTGCTGCCCAAAGAGGCGGTCAAGAGAGCAGGTCAAGTCAGCTAATGCAGCCTTAGAGCCTCAAAAAGTATCAGGAGGAAAGTGATTAATGCTATAAGGGGAAGAATGAGGCAGTAAATTAACATTGTCTTTAGCTGATGACTTCAAGGCATTCCAGGACCTCATCAGATCTATGGCAGAGACTCTAGAAGTGGTGCAGGAGAAACCTTTCAAACTCCTGCACATTTTACACACTTTCGTTGTTGGCAGGCTCGTCTTGCTTATAAATGAGGATCAGCCCACAGAAGACCTGCGACATGCGCTAGCTTCTGTTTTGGCTACATCCAAGTGGGCTGACAGGAGATTCCACATCCCTTCCAAAGAACTTTGGTGTACTTTTATTCCCACTCAGTATCAAAATTGTTTCTAGAAGCTGCAGTCTAAGAGCAATCAAAGTGGCAGGGATCTCCCAAATCCATATGTAAGGAGAGAGACTTAGAGACTGGACCTGTTTGGATACAAAGTATTCATTTACCAGCCAGCCTCCATATGCTGTTGGATAATTACCAAGTGCTTCTGTCAAAATAAAATTATTTGAATTGAGACACACTGTTTGTAGATAGGCTACCTCGATCACTGAAAAGAACTAAAGACCATCCCCATCTGAGGGATAGCTGATAACCCGCATCCAATTGCAGGCTGCAGTAAACAATGTAGTGGAATATACTTTGTCTATATTGGTGGTCATGAAAAGACCTTACTTTTTCCAATCTTGAGGGATTTTCCAGGGAGGTCCAAACCAAAATTGAGGACCTTTTGAAGTTAACTTTTACTTCAAAGCGTGGTGAATTCCTCTATTCCTTAAAGGAATCTAGGGTGACTATATTCTCTGGACCTCCTTTCCAGTACTAAGATGGAAGTAAGTGAGACAGGACTTCTTTCAGGTACTGTTTCTGTGCCCACATACTGTTACCATCCTCAGACCTTGGAACTGTCCAGAAAGAAGAGGTTTCAGCCTTTCTCTGCTGCTGCATAGTCTGTCTTTTCCCTAAGAAGCAGGTTTGATGTCATTACCGAGAGCCTGGCAGAACCTTGAGATCTCTTCCCTTCTGTCTCTCTTCCCCTCCCACTCCCCACCTTGGCAACTATCTCCTTTTATTTTTGGTAAGTTTGGACTCAGATCAACTCAGACTACTGAGTCTTGGAAATAGTAAACAATGGATATTCTGTCCAATTCCAGTCTCTTTCTGACCTGTTAGCCCCATTCCCCATCTTTTTTTTTTTTTTTTTTTTTTTTTTTTTTTTTTTTTTTGAGGGACCATTTTCACAAGATACTGTTCAAACAAAAAGTGGACTCCCTTCTACAATTTGGAGCAGTGGAGGAGGGACTCAGAGATATAGGACAAGGGGTTAGTCCCATTATCTTTCTCATCCCAAAGAAAAACAAAGGACTAAAACAATCCTTGGATGCATAAACAGGGGAATCTTGGGTCAGACCAGAGGTTTTTATCTCTGTTTTTGGCACTGGTGCAACTGCTGCTAGAAATACTGTCCAGTTCTGGTATCCACGATTAAAGAGGATGTTTATAGATTAGGGAGGGTTCAGAGAAAAGCCACAAGAATTTCTAAAGGATTAGAAAAGCTGCCATTATAGTGATTAGACTCAAGAAGTTCTTTATTTAGCTTAATAAAGAGAAGGGTAAGAGGTAATTGATTGGTCTATAAATATCTACTTGGAACAAATATTTAATATTGGGCTCTTCAATCTGGCAGAGAAAAGTATAACACAATCCAATGACTGGAAGTTGATGCTAGAAAAATTCAGAGTGGAAAGAAGGTGTACATTTTTATCAAACTCAAAAATTGTGGTGGATTCGCTATCGCTGGCAATTTTTAAAAATCACGATTGGATATTTATCTAAAAGATAAGCTCCAGGAATGATTTTGGAGAAGTTCTGTGGCCTGTGTTATCAAGTGGTCAGGCTAGATCAGGGGTGGGCAAACTTTCTGGCCTGAGGGCCACATCAGGGTTGCGAAACTTTATGGAGGGCCGGGTAGGGAAGGCTGTGCCTCCCCAAACAGCCTGGACCCTGCCCCCTGACTGCCGCCCTCAGAACCTCCAACCCATCCAAACACCACCACCCCCGGCTCCTTGTCCCCTGACCGCCCCCCCCCCCCATGGGACTCCTGCCCCTAATCACCCCCAGGACTCCCTCCCCGGTCTGACTGTCCAGAACCTCTGCTCCATCCAACCGCCCCCTGACAGGCCCCCTGGGACTCCCACACCTATCCAACCACTGACTGCCCCAACCCCTATCCACCCCTGACTCCCTGCCCCGCCCCCCAGGACCTCCTGCCCATTATCCAATCCCTCCCTGCCCCCTTACCACACTGCCACCCTGCCCGGCAGGAGTGGCAAGCCAGAGCACCGGCGGCGCACTGTGCTGAGGCTGCGGGGCAGGGGGGATAGCAGGGGAGGAGCTGGGGTAGCCTCCCTGGCCGGGAGCTCAGGGGCCAGGTAGGACGGTCCCGCGGGCCATAGTTTGCCCATCTCTGGGCTAGATAATCACAGTGGTCCCTTCTGGATTTGGAATCTATTAGAGTTGAGACATTAAAGGTCCAGGAGTTCATCCAATGTTTCAAGTTCAGAATGGTGACTCTGACCTCTATAGTTCCCTCATTAAATACTTCAAGACTGTTTTGTGGTTCTCGATCTGCAAGATGCCTATTTTCAGGTATCCATTCATCCAGCCCACAAGAAACTATTCGGGTTCCTAGTGACAACGTCTCTGTCAGTACAGGTCGTGTGCCCTCTCTACAGCTCTGCACTTGCACGATAGAGATTGCACTACAGTACTTGTATTTTTCAATTCACCTCATACTATTTTTTTCTTTTTTACAGTGCAAATATTTGTAATAAAAAAAAGTGAGCACTGTACCCTTTATATTCATGCTGTAATTGAAATCCGTATATTTGGAAATGTAGAGAAATATCCAAAAACATGTATAATTTAAATTGGTATTCTGTTTAACAATGCGTTTAAACCTGTGATTAATTGCAACTATTTTTAATCTAGTTTTGTGTGTTGCTTGTTAACTGCAATTAATTGACAGTCATACTTTTAAATGTACAGTGTTCTGTATCTGAAAGTTGCTTATATAAAGATCTTCAGATTTTAAAGTTCGTGTTGTATGGACTAAATTGCTTTTTCAGAATGCAAAAATATACTGTTACGGTATTTTTTTAATTTTAATATATCCTCGCTACAGCATTAAACTTCAAGTGCAGTTGATGTGTATATAACTTGCAGGATTTTTTTTAATATTAAAGCAAACAGTTTTAGGAAGGTTGCTTCTACACACTTACCAGTGTTTTCTTCTTTGTTTTTGTAAGAATGAAGCCACGAAAAATTAAAGAAGACGATGCTCCAAGAACGATAGCATGTCCTCACAAAGTAAGTGAAACTCTCTGAACTTAAAGCATTTCAGTGATTAGTCACTTGTGGAAATGAATTTTGTGTGGCTAGCTTTTTTCTATTAGGGTAGGAATAGCTGAATATTTGTATTAAAGCTAAATATTGAGGCCTATTACTTTAAATACAGTTGCCTCTCTTTAGGTGTTTTCCAGATGCCAAAAGATTTCCTCAACTCTTCCTACACAGTGTGAATGTCCTAACACAAAAGGGAACCTTGTATGCATGTAAGGTGATCATAGGAGTATGGCAGGACCCTTTGTCCCAGTAATGTAATTTTCTGTCACTCTATGAAATACCTCATTAATCCTCTAGACTCAACCCAAACTATATTCCTTTAAGTTTCTGTACTGCTGTGACTTACACCTGGCTCATGATATTGATAACGTGAAAGATCATTGGAGAACTTTATTCAGTAAAGGTCAAGGGTATGTCTGTGTTGCAGCTGGGAGCTAGCCTCCCAGCTCCGGTACACGGATTTGTGCTAGAAATAGCTGTGTGGACATTGTGGCACTGGCAGAGGCACCTGAGCTCAAGCTACTCTTGGAGGAATTCTGCGCCACTGCACAATGCAGAAATTTGCATTAATTAATGTTATGCATGCAGAATTTCCTTTTTTCCTCATAGAAATAGGCTGCAGAGATGTTGGCTGCCACTAGAGGCCACTGGACCTGGCACAGGGCTAGGGGGAACAGGCGGGAACTGGAGGGTTCCCAATAGCTGCAGTTCTCAGCATGCCCTGAAGGAAGGAGGTGGCGGTGTGTAAGTCTTGGACCCAGCATCAGGCTGTTTCTCCCTCTGGTCTTGGAGGGTGAGAGTGTCTGGGCGGGGGTGAGTGTCTGGCCCCCTAGCTGGGCTCTGGGAGGGAAGGGGGCAGAGAAACTGGGTTGTCGTAGGGGTTTCTTTAACTCTCTACTTGTGGGTGAATTTTTGCTGGCAGGTATCTTGAAATAAATTACCAAATAATTGAAACTGGCATGATTATATAGTGGTGGTGTTAACAAAATCTGCAGAATTTTAAAATATTGTGCACATAATTCCCCCAGGAGTAGCTCAAGCCCACCTTGGTGCCAGGCTTGTCCAGCTAGTGTGAGCCTCCACCAGTGCCAAATGTCCACACAGCTATTTCTAGCACATTAGTGTGAGCCCCTCTAGCACAAGTTTCTATCCACGCTGTAAGGCTGGCTTCCAGCTGCAATGTAGATATACCCCTAGATTAGTGGCTCTCAACCTTTCCAGACTGCTGTACCACTTTAAAGAGTGATTTGTCTTGTGTACTCCCCAAGTTTCACCTCACTTAAAAACTTACAAAATCAGACACAAATATAAGTGTCACAGCACACTATTACTGAAATTGCTTACTTTCTCATTTTTACCATATAATAAAATTAATCGGAGTATTAATATTGTACTTACATTTCAGTGTATAGTATACAAAGCAGTATAAACAAATCATTGTCTATGAAATTTTAGTTTGTACTGACTTCACTAGTGCTTTTCATGTAGCCTGTTGTAAAACTAGGCAAATATCTAGAGGAGTTGATATACCCCCTGGAAGACCTCTGAGTACCCCCAGACGTACACGTATCCCTGGTTGAGAACCGCTGCCCTAAACTATTTAATCAGATCTTTTCTGTGGCCACTTCTTAAATAAAGGAGAGCACTCTGGTCCCTACTCTTATGGTTAGCACTTCTGTATGTTGTCTTTTGATAGCTACCATACACTATTATGGACAAGATATTGCAACAATAATTTAGAATACTTATTTGATGGCATGAACCTGTTCTGAAAACTGTCCAAAGTGTATTCCTGAGATCTAGGTGTACCCAGCTTTGATATGAAATCATTACAGGTTGTGGGGCTTGGTTTCTAGATAGTGTGAGCCTAAGAATGTTTGCCTGTGCAGATATTTAATAGTGCACATCACAGATCAGTAACATAGACCGAAGATTTGTTCCTTACTAGCCTCGAGCCCAAGCATCCAGTCTGGGAACACCAAGTTTCTATTCAGGCTCTATATGTTGACTTTCTAATCCAGGGGTGGGCAAACTTTTTGGCCCGAGGGCCACATCTGGGTATGGAAATGGTATGGTGGGCTCACGAAATTGGGTTTGGGGTGCAAGAGGGGGTGAGGGCTCTGAGGTGAGGCCAGAAATGAGGAGTTCAAGGTGCAGGTGAGGGCTCTGGCTGGGGGTGTGGCTGAGAATGAGGGGTTTGGGGCGTAGGAGGGTGCTCCAATCTGGGGCCAAGGGGTTCAGAGTATGGGAGGGGGATTGGGGAATGGGGTGGGGTGAGGGCTCCGGCTGGGGGTGCAGGCTCTGGGGTGAGGCTGGGGATGAGGAGTTTGGGGTGCAGAAGGGTGCCCTGGGCTGGGACTGAGGGGTTTGGAGGGCGGGGTGGGGCAGGGAGTTGGGGCATGGGAGGGGCTCCAGGAAGCAGCAGCGTGTCTCCCCTCTGGCTCCTACGTGGAGCCACAATCAGGCGCCTCTGCATGCTGCCCTGTCCACAGGCGCCATCCCTGCAGTTCCCATTGGCCATATTCCTGGTCAATGGGGGTGGCGCTTAGGGTGGGGGCAGCATGCGAAGCCCCCTGGCTGCCCCATGTGTAGGAGCCAGAGGGGGGACATGTCGCTGCTTCCGGGAGCCACGCAGAACCACAGCACGCATGCACAGTGCAGCACCCGACCCTGCTCCCCAGTGGGAGCTTGAGGGCCAGATTAAATCAGCTGGTGGGCCATATGCGGGCGTGGGTCATAGTTTGCCAACCCCTGTTCTAATCCCACGCTTTCAGGATGTATGTTCACCTTTCCTTAAAGTTGTACTTGGAGACCCAGAGTTAAATTATTCTCCCTCTGAGGAGAGATGTTAGTTCTTCACAACTTGAAATCAATCCTGCTCTTATTTCTCTGATTTAATTATACTTCTGATAAACATTACGTTGTCTGTGTTAAGTGGGAGAAGAAAAGTAATACTTCCTTATTGCTGCTTTTCCACTTCCCCTCCCAAAAAAGTTCCTTTATCAGTATAGAGGTAACTCTTAGGACAACTTTGTTACTTCTGTGTAACCAAGAAATACCTCTTAAGGCTTCCCTTCTCCTTTCCACAGAGTAGTTGGGATTTCAGAGTCAATATAAATAGTTTTTTTTTTTCATCCCACCCATTTGTGAAGTTTAACTTTTGAATGAAGACATGGAAATCTTGAAGCCTATTAGTCAAAGGGATTGTGAAGCCTGTGGGGGAAACTTTTTTTATTTAGAAGTGGTGGCTCCTTGGTTTTTCAGAACTTAAGACCTGTTCAGATATGGTTATTCCCAGTTTGGCAGAATTAGCTCCCAAAGAGAGAGCCTGCAGAATTGCAGATTGGAACAAGGAGTCCGGTGGCACCTTAAAGACTAACAGATTTATTTGAGCATGCTCAAATAAATCTGTTAGTCTTTAAGGTGCCACCGGACTCCTTGCTGTTTTTGTGGATACAGACTAACACAGCTACACCCTGATAGATTGGAAGGTGGATCACTCAATCAGTTGCTGTTTTCGAACTTGCACTCCTCATGCAGTTGTATGGTACTACCAGTTCTGGTTTATTTTCATGTACACTTCAAAATTCATATGGAATCTGAAACTCCTTAATAAAACTTAAGAATTTATTAAAGTTTCTGATATGCTTTGAGGGACCTTTGACAAATGAGTTCATCTGTATTCCCATCTTACATTTATTCAACAGGGAAGCCCTGGTAGCGCAGTTAATTTAACTGGGTTGAATTTGTAAGAAGGGTTTCTGTCTTTATCATGAAATACAGTCTTCATCCCACAAATCCATTGCCCCAACTTTTATGCTGGATAGTAGAGGTGATTTTTTGGTACGAGTGACTAAGAAAGTCATCTGGTTAGATCATCTGTGTATGTAGGGCCTGAAGAAATCAGTTTTATTGTGGATTTTTGGATTTATTTTGATTTCAGTTTTTTGTTTTTTTTTAATAATTCCACGTTTATGGTCTTTTTAAATAAAAATTGTTTGATACATTGACCACAATTTAAGTAGCCTTACTGTAAATGCATTAAAATGTTCAGAATTGGATTGCAATGGGAAAAATTGATCTTGCACAAAAAAAAAAAACCCCTACAGTTTAAACAAAACGTCCGGCAGATACACAGTATAAGGTAAAAGTAATACATTTTAAATTGCTTTTTAGAGTAGCACTCAGTAATATGACCAAACTGACAATTCTGAACAGTAACACAAGAAGTCCACAAAACTGTGGTGGGGGAGTGTCTGCACAGTCTCTCTTTAAGCCAAGCACTCACCAGCCTGAACGCTTGTTCAGACAGCAGCTACTGCAACCACTCCTGAGCCAGAGGCTGGTGTACAGACAAGTGCCCCCCCCCCGTTCTCCCACGTGCCCCCCCTCGCTCAGTGGAGACTGGGTACACCAGTGAGGGGAAGGAGACACCCCAACATCAGCCCCCACCCTGGACTGGCTCTGCACATCAGATCAGAAGGTTTGACTCTTAGCCTGCCTGCCCCTGCGATCCAAGTGCTGGGGAGAGCAGAATTCCGCATTAATGTTTTGATTCTGTCCATGTTCTCAGTAATGCAGATTTCATAGGGCCCTATGTATGGTAATTAGCCAAAGAGGCATTTGGGGACTTTTTCATAATCCAGTTGGTTTATTTCTGATGTAATGGTTTATGTATGAAATATAAAGCCTCTAGATTATTAACATTGTAGCTAGTCTTCGTCCTTTTGTGGACTAGCTTTGTAAAGGGGTGATTTTTCAAAAAGGGTCTGGGCTTGCTCAGTGGTAGAGAAGGTGAGGCTGCCTAGTATTGTAGGGGGAGGGATTCAAGACCTTTTTTTAAGGTCAGGCTTGACAAAGCCCTGGCTGGGATGATTTAACTGGGAATTGGTCCTGCTTCAAGCAGGGGGTTGGACTAGATGACCTTCTGGGGTCCCTTCCAACCCTGATATTCTATGATAAGAGACACTGGCTCTACTCCTAGTTCTGTCACTGGCCTGCTGGGTGACCTTGGGCATGTTACTTCACCCCTCTGTGCCTCAGTATCCCCATCTATAAAATGTGGAGGATATTTACCACTTTTGGTGAGTCCTTCGAGATCTGATGAAAAAGATAGGTGATAATATTTATAAGTAACTAACTTCTGTCCTTCGTCTGTCTATTGGTTGGTGTTTAGTGGCATTTAAAGTTGGCAAGGGGTTTGGGAAAAGCTCTTTTAAAAAAGGATGCCTAGAGGATGGCAGAAGCAGCAGGCAAACAAAGAAGGAATAGAGCACAGTTGATCAGTAAGAAGGGGGATAGAAGAAATGTGTGGTGAAAGAGTTGAGAATTTTAAAGGTAGCATGAATTTTGAACAAGTATGATATCTGGGACAACAGAATTCTGTAAAAATTATCATAATTCTCTTTTCCAAATCTTAGCAACCAGGAAAGATAGAATGGGAAGTTCATAGGTTAGGGATGCAGAAAGGGAATAGCTCAATGAAGAACCATTATGACTAGGTAGGACTTCAGCCTAATCTTGTCTGTCTTTAGTCTCTCTGCAAATGCAATATTCAAAAAATAAGTGAATCTGCAGATGCAGGATCTTCAAGAAGTGGGGGTGAGTTCCCATTACTTGGGGTCATAGACGCTCTTGTTGCTCAGGAGTGAGATCTGTATTCTGCCTTCCTGTGATGCAGGTGGTGGTCTTCAGTCTTCATGACCCAGCAGCACCAGATCCTCCTTTCCCCTCCATAGAAACCACACAGCTGTTACCTTTGTAATCCTAGTCAATTTATCAGATTCATTCTGCTCTCAGTGCATTATGGAATAGATTTCTTCTGTAGCTGCTGTGCCTTGGAGACCCTCTTGCTTCTTTCTCTGTCAGGAACGGGAAACAGACAAAGAAAGAAGAAAGAGGGACAGTAGGAGATGGACAGAGACAGACATCACTTGCACAAAGAATATGGGGCCCACCAAAGGTAGCGGTGGACTACCATCATTTTACCTTTTGCTAGCCCTTGGACTACCGTAAATTTTCTTCAGTTTGTCACCTGTGCTTCTGTTAATAGGATATAATCTTATGGGGAAGATGCAGTATATGTTAATAAAACTTGACTGCATGTAGTACACTAATGTTGTATGGGTGAGTGAGTTAGATTTTTTTCGTCACCTCTTAAATTATTGATATTTACTGTGTGTCTATAGTAAGAGTTTGTGATAATTTTACTGTAAAAGTGTTTTATTTTTAACCTCCTAAGTCAAAGTAAAATATGTATCAATGTGAGGGAGTATGTCTTTTCAGGGCCAGCTTCTATTTTAAGGTATTTTTCCAGGGAAAAGGGAGGGATAACTAAACTTCCGATAATAAAATGTCTAGCATTTAGTAAATGAAACGTGTTTATGTATTGACTAAGTTTTTTTTTTTATTATTCTCTTTAAGGGCTGCACAAAAATGTTCAGGGACAACTCTGCTATGAGGAAGCATCTGCACACTCATGGTCCTCGAGTACATGTATGTGCAGAATGTGGCAAGGCCTTTGTGGAGAGTTCCAAACTAAAGCGACATCAGCTAGTTCATACTGGAGAGAAGCCCTTTCAGGTATGGCCACTTTTGAGACATGCAAAGTATTCAAGTTTTTTTAATAATAATAATAATTAATAATAAAAACAAAAAAAAGACAAGAGACTATGCTTACCTGGCTTTCCTTCCAGTTGAGGCAAGGAAGCACCTTGTCTCAAAATAAAATTGCATGTGGTTACTTGACAGGCAAAATCAAAACATGATCCAAAGTCTGTTAATACCAATAGCAGCCTTTCCATTGACTTTAGAGGGCATTGGATCAGATCCTTAGAGAAGTTAGAACAAGTTCTCTGTTCACTAATTATTAATGCTTAGACAAAATTATGATTGTTTATTTCCAGGTATACTTTGGAAGCGGGGTGCATTATAGCACACACATCAGCACATTTAAATGTAACTATCATTCTAGCCTACTTGCAAGAAAATTAGACTTTGAAACCATATTTGAGGAAACCCTCATTGCTTCCTCTTTTTCAACTTGATGTATTTTACCAATGTAAACAAGGCCTCAGGTTATGCTGATTAGGGTGTGTAAGTGGAATGTCTTTCGCTATTAAGAGTCCTACTGTGTAGCTTGGCAGATTAAGACTGCAAAGCTGGATAACAATATATTAATTGTGTGGATTTTTGTTTTCTTTAGAGGCTGTTTTTGGAACACATTTGTAAACAAACTGCCTGAATTCTTTACGTTAAAATCTACGGTGGGGATACTCCCCATGGGGGGAGAAATTGTTTCATTCTCTCTCCTTTTTTTTTAATGTCCCCCATGTTGTCAGCAGACACTCTTTTTTTTTTTTTTTTTTCTTGTGCTGTTTGATGCACCATTGGCTAATCAGAATGCTTAACTTTCAAGTTCTGAGTGTTAATCAACTTAAAATTAAAGCCATGAACTACCCACTGAATATCCTCTGATGCTACGACAATGTAGGAGACGCTTGAGCTCCTGCCACCAGAGGTCCCCAGCCTTCTTCATATGGTAAATATCATTAAAAAATTACTTTAGACTCTGAATTATACAACATGCAGAAATAACTGATGCACATCAGTTCAGTTAAGATATCCTCTTTTAATTTGTTTCTTCAAGAAACTAATCTGTCATAAGACACAAACTGATATTAAAGAATCTCATTTTTAGAATACAGAAAACCTCCAAACCTACCACTTCTTCTGGTCTTAAAAAAAAAAAAAAGCCACTAAATATTGTTCCTAATCATTTTAAGAATTAAAAGTCCCCAAGTCATTGCCTGAATTATCCACCTCTGAGTGATTCTCTAGCCCAGTGGTTAGAGTATTCACCTGAAAGATGGGATACCCAAGTTCACATTCTTGCTCTACTCAGTATTGCATGAGTTATGCAGGAAGTCAGACTAGACTAGATTATCACAGTAGTTCCTTTTGGCCTTAGAATGTATACTTTTCATAGAACGTGATGGCTTGAATTCAGTAAGTTGTGGGTTTTGTTTGTTTCCCAGAAACAAATATTCCTGTGGCTGTGGAGTTTTTATTCATACATTTATCTGTTTTTATTTGTAGCACAAAAAAAAACCACTCTGATCCAGGCTCTTGTGGCTCTTTATGTACATTAAGAACAATTGTATAAAGCATGAGTTAGCTGCTCATCTCGCCCCTGTGTGGCAACAACTCATAAAATAAATATCTTATCTGAACAGTAGCCCATCTGACCCACAAATAACCATTATTGTTCTGTGCCCTTCTCTCCCCAAAAACCTGGGGGAAATTGCAGTCTGAGTCCCTGCAGTTGAATGGAGTCTAGCTGCTTTTTGGAGCAAGTGGGAAGGAGGGGTACCAAATTCTAAAGCTGAGGGCTTCTTTAACTGAGAGTTAAAGAAACTCTGACAACCCAGTTCCTGTTTCTCTGCTCCCTCCCCTCCCCCAAGCCCAGCCAGGGGACCAGACACCCACAATCATCATCATCCCCCCCCCCCCCCCCCCCCCGCAGCCCAGACAGCCTCCTCCCTCCTGGGGATCTAGATTGAGAAGCAGCCTGATGCTTGGTCCCAGGCTTGCATGGAGTTTTCTCCGTGCCACCCTCTCCTTCCCTCAAGGCATGCTGGGAACTGCAGCTGCCCGGAACTCTCTAGCTCCCTCTCCCTTCCCCAGCATGTCAAGTGACCCCTAGTGGCGGCTAGCAGGCACTGTAGCCCATTTCTGTGGGGGGGAAAGGAAATTCTGTGTGCACAGTGTTAATTTCTGCAAAATTCTGCATTGCACAGTGGTGCAGAATCCTTCTAGGAGTAAAAGAGGGAGTGTGTGGAGAAAGTGCTTACTTTTTGCAAGCTTGGAGCTCTGCTGTCTTCAGAATTTTCGTTCACAGTAGTCTACTGTGTACATTGCAACTATTTTGAGAAAAATACCAGTCATCAGTTTTCTCTTTAGGCTTTCACTAAAAAAACCATAACTTCATATGTTAAATGAGATGTAATGAATTCAGTGTTGATATGCTAAGACCTGCAATTTATTTCTCAGGCAAAGCTCCCACTGGTTTTAGTGGGAGTTTTCAGGGAAAATGGACTGCAGGATCAGGACCTGATATTTGTAAAGGGAATTCAGTAATGCAAGCAAGAATCTTTTGCTGACTTACCAAGTATCCATTGCTCCTGTTGAGACTGTTTTTAATCTATGACCTTTCCTTTCAACAGTGCACGTTTGAAGGATGTGGAAAGCGATTTTCACTGGACTTCAATTTACGCACACATGTGCGAATTCACACTGGCGACAGGCCCTATGTGTGCCCGTTTGATGGCTGTAATAAGAAGTTTGCTCAATCAACTAACCTGAAATCTCACATCTTAACACATGCTAAGGCCAAAAACAACCAGTGAAAGTAAGCGAGAAGAAAGCTCTTGAACTCTCAAAGCATCTTACAGGAGTATGGGAATAAATATGCCTCCCCTTTGTATATTGTTTCTAGGAAAGAATTTTAAAAAAAGAACCCTACCCACCTAAAGGACATGTTTTGATAAAGTAGTAAATAAATAAATAAAAACTTTAAGATGACATTGCTAAGATGCTCTACCTTGCTCTGTAATCCAGTTTCAAGAACACGGTGTTTTGTAAAGTGTGCTCCCAACAGGAGGGGACAATTGATGAACTTGCATCAAAAAGAGACAATTCTTTATACAACAGTGCTAAAATTGGACTTCTTTTCACATTCTTATAAATATGAAGCTCACCTGTTGCTTACAATTTTTTTAATTTTGTATTTTCCAAGTGTGCATATTGTACACTTTTTGGGGATATGCTTAGTAATGCTATGTGTGATTTTTCTGGAGGTTGATAACTTTGCTTGCAGTAGATTTTCTTTAAAAGAATGGGCAGTTACATGCATACTTCAAAAGTATTTTCCTGTAAAGAAAAAAGTTATATAGGTTTTGTTTGCTATCTTAATTTTGGTTGTATTCTTTGATGTTAACACATTTTTGTATAATTGTATCGTATAGCTGTAATGGAATCATGTAGTATCAAATATTAGATGTGATTTAATAGTGTTAATCAATTTAAACCCATTTTAGTCACTTTTTTTGGAAAAATACTGCCAGATGCTGATGTTCAGTGTAATTTCTCTTTGCCTGTTCAGTTACGGAAAGTGGTGCTCAGTTGTAGAATGTATTGTACAGGCACTGACGTTTTATTAACACCTGATAATATGTACAACCCATGTAATAGAAAGGACAACAATAAAACAGTGGTCCTAAAGAAAGAGTATGGCAGAAGATGATCTGTAAGCACAGTCTATTTTCTTTTTTTTGTCCAGAATAATTACAGTTCTTGAACCTCCCAGAAATTGGAAGCTTAAATAAAACTCAAGTTTCCTTTACTTTGCATTCAATTACAATGATTTTTGATTAAGTAATACATCTGTGGCAAAACAGAATATACCAAAGGTGGTAATTTTAGTCAGAATTGGTGACAGTAATTCTGGGTTTGGGAGTGACCTGGACTCCTATTAACTGGAATAATGGAGTTGGTGACAGTTTTCAGCACCCACAGCCAGCCAATCAGTGGAACAATACAGTGTCTAAATTAATTGTGCTTCTCTCCTTAATCAAGGTAAGGGGTGGGTGGAGTGGAGGGGTGTGGGTGGGGTGCTTCTTTACTTAGTCAAGGTAGGGGTGGGTGGGTGGGTTCAATGGCGATACTGGAATATTGAGAGAACTCTTTGTTGTCTGATTGGGCTAGCCTTCAGTTTTGGACCAGGTGCAGTAACGGAGATCCATGCTTAGAGCAAGGAACAAAAGGCCATGAAAATTCCCAGTGAGTTTTAACATACACAATATTCTTTTGATGGTCTAATCGCAAATGATTTCTAACACTTTGTTACAAATGTTGAGTAATAAATCTGTACTGTAGTAAACAGTGAAAGAGTGACAAGCACAAGAATTTGCATAAAGAATGCATATGTATTGTTTTAAAAAAATGTGGAAAAAAAAAAAGGCTTAAAGAACGTTGTTCCAAACAGTGTCTGGTAGTAATATGTTTGTAGACCTCAATCTCTGCATCTGTTATGAGAATATAATCCATCAAATTTTACAAGATTAAAATTAGGTAGCAAAACTTTTTTCCAAATTGTTGGACTTTGGTTTCAACTAGCGATGTTAAGTGCTTACATAACATACAGGCCATTTTACAAATACCAAGGAAGGATTTTCATTTACAACTAATTTAATTTTATTCCTAAAATAGACCCTGCATCTCTGGTTTTGGAGGCAGAAGAATAGTGAAGTGGTTGGGTAACTTAAAAATGTACATTGGACTATGGAAAAGACAATACTAGTTTTGTGTTGGTTTTTTTTGTGGTTTTGTTTTTGTTCCCCCCCCAACATGGCTACATTTTTGGGAGGCAGTGGCAGATAGTTCAAAGTTAACTTACTTTCTACAGGAACTGATCATCATAGTAGTTGCATAAATGTGGCATTTTGTTTTTCAAAAAGGACAAGAACAACTTAGTCTAGTGTTATCCAAGCAGATTTTATCTGTATTTTAATACAGCACTGAGCATCTCCACTAAAGAAGGTATATTTCTCTCCCCATTCTCCCCTCTCCATTCTGTTGGAAGCGGTATCTATTTTGTTCAATGTGGGGTTGGTTTTTGTGTTTTTGTTTTTTTTGGTTTGTTTTGAGGTTTGCTTAGGGTGAAGTATGTATTGCACTTCATCTTTAACCAGTTTTGCCATTAGAACAAGAATGCCATTTGAGGCCAGGTTATTTAATTGTATTCTGTATTGATCAGCTTTGTTATCTTAGAAACATAAATCAGTATTGTCACCCAGTGTATATATTGTGTATGAGAAAGCAGAGATCCCATTGAGCAGCTTCGTTGGAGTATTGGATCCCCTGAGTAGATGCTGACTCTTGTTACCAAAAAAGTTTCTCACAGTTGTGCTTACATAACTCTGGTGGTGAATGATTAGGAATTTCTATAGTCAAATTGAACACATCTTATTTTAATAGCTTCTATAATTAAGTTAAATTCACTTCTTGGAATAGCTTTTAAAAATATAATTGGCACATCTTATTCTTAAAGCTCCACACTTCACTGATTCAGCAGCTCCCATTGTGGACTCTTTGAGGATATTGCAAGTAGGAGGAAGTCAACCTTGGGAAACCAGCACTGTCAGTCTGCTACCACAAGAACCTGCATCATGCCACCAAGCCTGCAAGCAATATGAGGTAAGGGGAGAAAAACTTTTCTGGGGCCCCACAGTGCAACCATTTGTAATTGCCAGGGGGTTTCAGGGAGGGCATTAGTGTCTATGCCCTATGCATCATGCTTGTTTCATAGCCTAGTTACTCTTGCACTCCCTGTATTCCAACTAACTGTCACATAGTCAACAGAGAGAAGGGGAGGAACTTTAGCTATGCTTGTGTGTGGGTTAGGACTCTGGTTCCCAAAGCTTGTAGGTCTTTGGACTTGAAATAGTTTTTAAAAAACCCTGGCTAATTTGCAAAAGCTTTCTACCATTTTCACTGCCTGCCTCAGGAACATCAGCAAATTCATGGGGTGTAGGGGGAACCCCACTGTTAGAGCAGTGACTGTTTGCCTCCTTATGCTCAGAGGAGGAACTTTTAGAGAGCCCTTCTGCCTGAAAGAAAAGACTGAGGGCTTGTCTACACTTACTGAGTGGCGATCGATACATCGGCGGTCGATTTAGCAGGTCTAGTGAAGACCCACTAAATCGACCACAGATCACTCTACCATCGGCTCCTGTACTCCACTGGATTGAGATGAGTATGGGAGTCAACGGGAGGGTGTCTCCTGTCAACATTGCATAGTGTGGACCCCGCGATAAGTAGATCCAAACCACATCAATTTGAGTTATGCTGTTCACGTAACCCAAATTATGTGGCTTAGATTGACTTTCCTCTGTAGTGTAGACACAGCCTAACAAATCTTTCTTTTCCACCTCACCCCATCCAACCCCCTTCAATCCTACCGGATGAATGTGATTTTTATAACAGAATAGTGGCGAAGTGCTATTTTTCCCTGCCAGGGCCCCTCTTCAACCACCTAGTTTGATCTAGCTTATTCTGTCCTGTCCTGTCCTGTCCTCATTGTGGTCCCTGAGGATGCTGTGTTCTATGCATCAGAGTGGTCATACAAGCAGCCTGTTGGTAATATTGCTCCTCCCCAGTGGATGTTGGCCCAAGTCTGTCCTGGACTTTCTCCCCACCCCCACAGCAATCAAACCTTCTTTAAGGGAGACAAGTATATCAGGGGCTTGAATCCAAGCTACCCCTCAGGAATTACTATTTCAAAATTATTTGAGCATAAGCTTTCGTGAGCTACAGCTCACTTCATCGGATGCATACTGTGGAAACTGCAGAAGACATTATATACACAGAGACCATGAAACAATACCTCCTCCCACCCCACTCTCCTGCTGGTAATAGCTTATCTAAAGTGATCACTCTCCTTACAATGTGTATGATAATCAAGTTGGGCCATTTCCAGCACAAATCCAGGTTTTCTCACCCTCCCCCCTTTTTTTCCCAACCCCCCCCCCCACACACACACACACAAGGGGGGCGGGGGTGAGAGAACCTGGATTTGTGCTGGAAATGGCCCAACTTGATTATCATATACATTGTAAGGAGAGTGATCACTTTAGATAAGCTATTACCAGCAGGAGAGTGGGGTGGGAGGAGGTATTGTTTCATGATCTCTGTGTATATAATGTCTTCTGCAGTTTCCACAGTATGCATCCGATGAAGTGAGCTGTAGCTCACGAAAGCTCATGCTCAAATAAATTGGTTAGTCTCTAAGGTGCCACAAGTACTCCTTTTTCTTTTTGCGAATACAGACTAACACGGCTGTTACTCTGAAACCTGAAATATTTCAAAATTACTATTTTGAAAGGTGACTCTGCCTAAAGTGAGAGCAAATCCAAACATCAAGAAATACAGCTTTCAAAGGACCAGCCATCTAGAAAAGGAAGCTACATCAGTCCCTAAAATTGTGGATTCTAGCTTAGGTGCAAGTGCTCCTGCAATTCTTGGAAAAATCATTTTTTGATACTTTAATACTGATTTCTTGCTGTTCGTTTTTTTTGTTTTTGTTTTTGTTTTGAGAGCCAGTCCCTCCCCCTTTTCTTTCCCCAGGGGATTAATCTAATCGGTCAAAAAGGAAAGGAGTACTTGTGGCACCTTAGAGACTAACAAATTTATTTGAGCATAAGCTTTCGTGAGCTACAGCTCACTTCATCAGATGCATTTCCACTGAATGCATCTGATGAAGTGAGCTGTAGCTCACAAAAGCTTATGCTCAAATAAATTTTAGTCTGTAAGGTGCCACAAGTACTCCTTTTTCTTTTTGCGAATACAGACTAACACGGTTGCTACTCTGAAAACTAATCGGTCAAGTCCCTTACAAGGATTACCTTGTATCTGACTTCATTTGAGCCCATTCTCAGATGGTCCCCAAGCACTCTGTCTTGTTGAGAGAGTTGTATTTGGCCTTCTTTTCAGCTACCTAGTTTATTTGGAACTAGCTCTAGAAAATATTTTGCATTTCATTTTGACAGGACTCATCAACTCAGATTCTTGTACAGGATCTCAGATGCTCAGGGTGAATTTGCTGAATCAGGGTTCCCTACGATAGGAGAAAAGAAAAGCTTTCCATTTCTTCCTCTGGATCACTCTAGGCAGATTTCCAAATACCATTTACCAGGGCATGTCTAGTGTGTGTTCATGCTCTCTGCCTGAAACATTTTTAAATGGAAAGATTCAAGGATATTCAACATTAGTCCTACTTGATTTGGGAACCTACTGCTTCATCAGCATAGCTTGTCGGTCCTCAGTGGAGGGGTTATTTTTCTTTCTTTCTTTGTTTCAGGGGTAGATGTGAGATTCCTCTCGTGATGGTTCTCTCACCAGGTCCAATACAGACTGTCAGCTATGCTCCACCTGCTTCATCTGAAAAGTAGGGAAAGGTTTCACAGGCCTCTGTCTTCCATTCCTCCCAAGATTTTGGCTTCTCTTTCCTCCATCTTAAGTATTCTGGTAGGAAGAAGGTCATTGAGGAGGATTTCAAAGAGATAAAAGTAATCTTGAGTAACCAGAGACTATTGGCACACACTCACTGCCCCTAACTACTGGCATGATGGTAGCCTGTATGGAGACAGTGCCATGGGTAATGCTTCATCTCAGCCTTTGCAGTATTTCCTGATTGACCGTCTGCCAGGAGCAGTTGGTGGATCAGCAGCTGAACTCCTCCATCGGTTTGCTTTTCCTTCATCGACAGAAATGTTTTCTTCATCTGCTCAAGGGCAAACCTATGAATGATAAACGTCAGTGTCTCTCTTGGTGGGCACAGGTGTGGGACCCTGTATGGCTCAGGGCAAATGGACTCCTCAGATCTCCTCTCCCAGAAAATTGATGCTGTGTAGAGGAGTAAATGCAGTATTCTGTCTGCTCCTAAGAATTCCTCGGAAACCTACATTTCTACATATGGAAAGCAGCAACAAAGCTACAGTGTCTCTGAACTGCCAAAGCAAAATAGGGAACTGGCCTGAATATGAGGTGAGATCTTCTCCAGTCCTTAGATCAGTGCCTGTCAATTGAGGCCACATATGCAGGACCAACAAAACGAACAGGGGAGCGGGAACTAAATAAAAGCACTTTTGTATAGTTGAAGATGTGGTTCCTGCCTCAAGTGGCTTTCTTTGCTAGCTAATGCAACAGGAAAGTACTCAAATTTTACCAGTACTCCCAGGCTGGGAGGGAGGACATTTTCATTCCTTTGGACAGGGCTTTCTGGCTTATGCCTCTTTTTCTAATCCCTCTGATTGCAAGGGGGCCAGAAAAGTTACCAAGTAGTGATAGTAGTAATTACCCCATGAAGGCCCATGTGCCCAAGGTTCCCAGACTTCTTTGGATGCCCATTTGCCAGCTGTGGGTCTGGCCAATGTTATGAGATCTTATTCACTAGGGGTCACTCACAGAACCTAGTGGGCTTCTTGCTCAGAACAAGAAAGCTTCCAAGGAATTGCATTTGTAGGGGGGAGGGGTATTTGGAGTGAGATGGTTCTGGCATGTACAAAACAAGGCAAATCCCTTGTGCTTCTCTAGCATGTGTCTTAGAATTCCTCCTAAATGGCTAACTCCAGTTTTTTCATTGTGTAAATATTGGCACTAGGAGATGTCCTTATTCCATCAAAGTCCACTTTATTGCTTCACCAGTACGCTTCCCAGCTTCTAAATTTAACTTCCTTTCAAAGATCTTGGCCAGGAGGGTGGCTGACAAGGAGCCTGTTTGTTCTGAAGATCCTCACCGAGCCCCTTTGAACCATTCAAAGAGAAGCATCCTTTTCCTTAGGTGGAAGAGGATTTCAGGTGGAAGAGGTGGTGGTGCGTAGGGAAGATATGCAATTTTTATCCTTTTTTCTGATAAGGAAACCAGTCCACTTACTTTACTCCTAGCCTTCCAACAATCTAGATATGGTATAAGAGGTAAAATTCTATTTGAATAGAAGAAATCTTTTAAAGAAGTCTATGCCGTGGTGGTTAATGGGGCACCTATACAAGGGTGCAAAACTTCTATATCCTGTTTCTAGGTGAATAAAATCAACTATTTCTTCTGAATTACAAATCATCCAGTAAGGACCCCACTAACATCTTGCAATAGTTACGGTTCACTCAACCTGAGACATGGCCATCCCAGGCAGTGCAGCACGGAGCATGTTATTGGGAAATGTATTGTGAAAAGTAAGTTGGTGCACTATATCCCTTTGCTAAACTCTGCAAAATAGAGATTTGACCTTTGGACAAAGAGTCCCATGGTTTGGTCTGTCACAGATAGGCTGAATCAAAGACCCTAACACTTTTTTCAAACTTTTTGTTTTATTTGGAGTAAATGTTTTCTGTCCTTTTTGGGAGGCTGTTTCTTACTGCTTGTTACTTTTCCATTAGCACTGAACTGGTGGAGCAGCAGGTGCCTCCACAAAAGCAAGGTAGTTAGTTACCTGTAAATTGTACCCTTTCAAAGTGGGTATCTGGTCCTTTGAAGGAACATACCCTGTATTCATATAAAGGCTAAGCCTCGGTTTTGAAAGGGCATGTGACTAACATTCCTTGTTTGGGACTGGATGGCCGGGGGAGAGAACAGTCTGGTAGGCATTTTAGTTTACTTGAAAAGGTTTCTCTTCCTCCTGCTTGGACAACTTTATCCTTCTGGGAATAGTTTAACACAGTTCTTCTGTGTGTCCTCAGCTATGGCAGTTTGTCTGGGCTGTCTGCATTACCTCAGTTATGCTAAGGGGGGGGTGGGGGGGAAGGTTTGGCAGCTCACTTGAGAGGGGGCAAAAGACAAGAGAGATGTCACGTATCTCCAGCACATGGTATGAAGGTGAATAGCCCATTGGTACTGCCCTGACTGAGCAGCAGTACCCAGTACCCATTTGGAGAAAATAAAATTAAGGTAAGGAAGCTTATTTTTACCTCTCGCTCCGTTAAGTGCTGTCTAATAATAGATGTGAACGCTTTAGGTCTTCAAACACATTATGAAGCTTATGTGGATGTTCTCTATCATAGACTTCCACAGGTGGAAATTTACAGGCAGCTTTCTCAGTGGCAAATTACTAGATACTTCCTGTATAGGTCACGAGAGAGACTATTTTTTTAAGGTGGTGAGGTTATAGGGTAGTCCACGTGGTCTAGTGTAGAGGCTTATAAAACTTTTGGGAGTGCTATAATTGAGGTATTGCACCCCATATATGGAGAGGAATACCTTGTATAACATCGGAGAAAGGGACCAAACCCTCCCTCCGCCACAAACCTTAAAACATGCTTTTCAGTTACAGGACTGACTAGGTTTGACCCTACTAGGGCTGTCAAGCAATTTAAAAAAAAAAAAAAATTAATCATGATTAATGGCATTGTTAAAGAATAATAGAATACCATTTATTTAAATAATTGTGGATGTTTTCTACATTTTCAAATATATTGATTTCAGTTACCACACAGAATACAAAGTGCACAGTGCTCACTTTATATTATTTTTTATTACAAATATTTGCACAGAAAAAAAAATAGTATTTTTCAATTCACTGAATACAAATAGTGTAATGCAGTGGTGGCCAAAGCATGGCCCGGGGGCCGCATCTGGCTCTCCAGACGTTTTTAATCTGTCCCTTGAGCTCCCATTGGGGAGTGGGATCAGGGGCTTGCCCTGTTGTGTGGCTCCCAGAAGCAGTGGCTTGTCTCCCCTTTGGCCCCTACATGTAGGGGCAGCCAAAGGGCTCTGCACTCTGCCCCTGCCCCAAGCACTGCTCTACAGCTCCTATTGTCTGGGAAACACGGCCAATGGGAGCTGCAGGGGCGGTGCCTGCAAACCGGGCAACGAGCAGTGTTGCCTGGCTGCACCTCTGCAAAGGAGTCAGAGGAATGACATGGCACTGCTTCTGGGAGCTGCTTGAGGTAAGCACTGCCTGGAGCCTGCACCCCGACCCCCTCCTGCACCCCAACCCCCTTCCCCAGCCCTTCTCCCCCTCCTGCCCTCACTCCCAGCCTGGAGCACCCTCCTGTACCCCCAGTCCCACCCTGGAGCTCTCACCCCAACCCCCAATTTCGTGAGCTTTCATGCCCCGCCATACAATTTCCATACCCAGATGTGGCCCTTGGGCCACAAAGTTTGCCCACCCCTGGTGTAGTGCAATCTCTTTATCGTGAAAGTTGAACTTACAAAGGTAGAATTACATACAAAAAATAACTCCACTCAAAAAACAGAACAGTCTAAAACTTTAGAGCCTACAAGTCAACTCAGTCAACTTCTTGTTCAGCCAATCGCTCAAATGTTTGTTTACATTTGCGGGAGATAATGCTGCCCACTTCTTGTTTACAGTGTCACCTGAAAGTGACAAGTGTTTGCGTGGCACTGTTGTAGCCAGTGTCGCAAGATATTTACATGCCAGATGCGCTAAAGATTCATATGTCCCTTCATGCTTCAACAGTCCTTCCAGAGGACCTGCGTCCATGTCGATGATGGGTTCTGCTCGATAACAATCCAAAGCAGTGCGGACTAACGCACGTTCATTTTCATCATCTGAGTCAGATGCCACCAGCAGATGGTTGATTTTCTTTTTTTATGGTTCAGTTCTGTAGCTTCCGCCTCGGAGTGTTGCTCTTTTAAGACTTCTGAACGCATGCTCCACACCTCGTCCCTCTCAGATTTTGGAAGGCACTTCAGATTCTTAAACCTTGGGTCAAGTGGTGTAGTTATCTTTAGAAATCTCACATTGTTGCCTTCTTTGCTTTTTGTCAGATCTGAAGTGAAAGTGCTCTTAAAACAAACAATATGTGCTGGGTCATCATCCGAGATTGCTGTAACATGAAATGTATGGCAGAATGTGGGTAAAACAGAGCAGGAGACATACAATTCTTCCCCAAGGAGTTCAGTCACAAATTTAATGAATGCATTTTTTTAAATTATTTTAACAAGTATCAGCAATGAAGTATGTCCTCTGAAATGATGGACAAAGCAGGAAGGGGCATATGAATATTTAGCGTAGCTGGCATGTAAATACCTTGCAATGCTGGCTACAAAAGTGCCATGCAAACGCTTGTTCTCATTTTCAGGTGACATTGTAAACAAGAAGCGGGCAGCGTCCTGTCCCATAAATGTAAACAAATTTTTGTCTTAGCGATTGGTTGAACAAGAAGTAGGACTGAGTGGACTTGTAGGCCCTAAAGTTTTCCATTGTTTTGTTTTTGAGTTCAGTTATGTAACAAAAAAAAATTGACATTTGTAAGCTGCACTTTAATGATAGAGATTACACTACAGTACTTGTATGAGGTGAATTGAAAAATACTTATTTTTACAGTGCAAATATTTAATAAAAGTAATATAAATTGTGCACTGTACACTTCGTATTCTGTGTTGTAACTGAAATCAATATATTTGAAAATGTAGAAAAACATACAAAATATTTAATAAATTTCAATGGGTATTCTATTATTTAACTGCGATTAATCACAATTTTTAATTGATTTTTTTTTTTAGTTAATCGCATGAGTTAACTGCGATTAATCAACAGCCCTAGATCCTAGCCAATGAAAAATATTTTCTCTTCCAAACCACATACTGTCTAGGCAAGACTTTTTTTTTTTTTTTTTTCAGCAGGCTAACTCCTCTTTCTTTTGGCATTTGTAGCTTTAACACTGCAGTAAGAGCTCTGCAAAATCATAATGAAAAGGTACTAATTCAGCAGAAAAATCTACCTACAATTTTTGTGTGTGTCAAATAGTCTCTCAGTCTAGGTGGAAGGATGAATAGGAAGGAAGAGAAGGCAGTGTTTAGTGGACAACACAGGGTTGGTACTCGGGAGACCTATACAAGCTTCTGTTCCCAACTCTGCCACTGGCCTACTGGGTGACCTTGGGCAAATCACTTCTGTGCCTCAGTTCCCTTATCTGTGAAATGGGGATAATGATGCTTTTCTTGTGTGTAAAGTTTTGAGATCTATTGACACAAAGAGCTGTACAAAAGCTAGATGGTGGTGTTTGCAAGGCTGCATAAACTAATTTTTGCATGTAGTGGTTTTATATTTGTCTGAATCTGGTGGCTCATACAAACCACTTCCCCTGCAGACCTCAAGAGGACTGGTACCTTAGGACTTATCTACACCTCAGGTTGGAAATGTGTATAGTTAAAGCTGTACCCCCCCCCCCCCCAAGCGTTATCGCAGTTACTCTGGTATTAAAAAAAGGAGTACTTTTTTTATGCATCGGGTGCATAAAGTATGCATCGGATGAAGTGAGCTGTAGCTCACGAAAGCTTATGCTCAAATAAATTGGTTAGTCTCTAAGGTGCCACAAGTCCTCCTTTTCTTTTTGCGAATACAGAACACGGCTGCTACTCTGAAATCTGGTATTAAAAAATGCTTAATCTGTTTCTAAACCAGTATGGTTAAATCAATACAAAAACTGTATAAACAAGCCTTTTAATGTATATTGGCTCACATTTTATATGTTTAACTTTTCTTCATGATTTTTTTTTCTGTGAAAGCCTTGTTAATCTTTTTCCATTAGTAATCAGCATTTATATAGGATTGTTGTCTCTCTGGCTCTAGTGCTTAGTATTCGGGCCCTTGCATGATTGTTTCCATTAGGAAGAGAAATGGATGATAAGAGTCAGGTATGTTCTTTGGTGCAGTCCTGTTTACTTACAGGTAAGGTACACAAAGCCCTGAAGTCCAGGGAGATTACCGATGAACCCAGGAAGCTGAGTGGTACATGCCGCCACCTCAGCTGCCCAAGAACCTGCATGGGGCATAATAATAAGCAAAACCTTCCCCTGTGCAAACTACCAAAACCCGCAACCAGGTGTGCTGTGGCTGCGCCAAGGGAGGCTAAGCCTCTCCTGGCCTATTATACCAGCCACCTATGCACATAAGTGAGTCTGAACCCAGGTCAACTGACTCCAGCTTGCACTATGGGGCTAAAAATAGCAGTGTAGACCGTCCCACTTGGGCAGGAGCTTAGGCTCTGTGAGCAGGTTTCAGTGCCCACGTAGGAACGTCTACACTGCTATTAGCCCCGTAGCATGAGCCCAGGTCAGTTAACCTGGGCTCTGAGAGTCGCTGCTGTGTGGACCCTGGGTTGGTTCATTCCCTTCAGTAGAGACTGTGACAGGTAGACTGGTCTTCTGACTCCCCTTAAAAGGCCACTGTGACAGTGCCCACAGTCCACACAGCTTAACTTCTGATCAGGCCTTGTTTCCAGCTCTCTCTACAGAATGGGGCTTAATTGCTCCTTCCATTTAGCCTGAAAGAAGGGGGTGTAATACACCCATGGGATTTAACCAGGTCTGTGATTGTCTCTAGATCAGAGACCTGCTTAATGACTGTCAACATCTTCAAGCATAACAATATAGTAAACATATATGCCACTTTACAGAACAAAGATGTGGTCCCTGCCTAGAAGAGATGACCTATTTTGCCATAAGGCACTAAAATATATTAATGTGTCCATAACTAACAGCAAAAGGTATGGAACATCATCATTTGTGAGGCATCTACATTGAATGCCTAATTTTACATTGTTGTAAGCAGTATTCTTGTAGCCATGTCAGTCTCAGGATATTAGAGAGACCAGCTGGGTGAGATAATATCTTATTGGACCAACTTCTGTTGGTGAGAGAGAGAAGCTTTTGAGCTTACACAGAGCTCTTCCTCTGTAAGCTCAAAAGCTTGTCTCAAAACTTCTCTCATCAACAGAAATTGGTCCAATAAGATTACCTCCCCCACTTTGTGTGTCTCATAATTTTACTTTGAGACTGAAGTCTTAGCTAATCTACTTCCAAATCACATCACCTGAAATTCCAGGTGCTGATGACAGTGTGAACCATGAATATTTCTTAAAATTCCATTCACAAATGATGCACTCTGTCCTAGGTTGTGATTAGTCCCTCCCCATTTCCCTCTAAACAGCTGCAGCTTGTACTCCATAGTACTGGACAAACAAGGAGGTTCTTGTGCTGGGGGATGGGTCCATAAATTCAGTAGTGATGGGGTCTTCAGTCTTGATGTGGTCAGGGCTGGCCATGAGGTGAACTGAGGCAGCCGCCTCAGGTGCCAGACTCTGCGCAGGGCGCCACTAGGACCTAGAGTATAGAAAATTGTGTCTGCTACTGGTGCATATGTATTCTCTCTGCTCTAGATGCACAGAGATGGTGGAGTGCTACGCTGGAGGAAGGAGGGCACAAGAGAGGCAGGAGAAAAGGTGAAAGGGAATAATAGAAAGCGGCAGAGCTGCAGGAAAAGAGGGAGGAGGAGCAGCAGCCTCTTATGTACCTGTCTGGTACCCCCAGGACTCTGGACTGATTAACGCCAGCTTCTCAGGGAGCTTCCTGTTTCCTGCTGCTTCCCTGAACCCACTTGAGGAGAACAGGCAGTCAACTGAAGTAGTAGAAGCCAGTTAGGCCCTTAAGAAGCTGGTATCTTCCCTCACTCAGGCCCTGCTACCAGTCTGCTTATTTGTCCCCTTCAAATGAGTGTTGAGAGCCACTGTAGCTGGCACAGAACAGCAGTCATGAGTGAAAGAAGAAAACGCCCCTCTGGTGCAGCATTCAGAAGAAGAAAGAAAGCAAAGGAAGCTTTCCTGTCAACACAGGAAGGAGCTTTCCTGAGATACATAGACACACATGTTCACAGTGAGCCTTCTGGCCTCAGTGAATGTTTGCAATGTTTTTGTTGCAAACTCTTCCAGTCTAATGTTCCAGTCACATAGGGTTCTATAGGAAGAAAGGACTGGAAAAATCTGGATAGAAATCTGGCATGCCATGAGAAGGCAGCAAATCACCAGAGAGCATTCCATAGGTGGAAAGAGCTTGAGATAAGATTACGGTTAAAGGCCACCATAGATCAGCATCAAGGGAAGATTGCATCAGAGTCTCTTTACTGGCAAAATGTTCTGAAAAGGCTCATTGCCACTGTGAGAATGCTTGCTACCCAAAACCTAGCACTGCGTGGCACTTCAGATCAGCTGTATGTGCCAAACAATGGAAACTTCCTTAAAATTGCAGAGCTGATGCCTGAGTTTGATCCTGTACTCTAGAAGCACCTAAGAAGAGTCACCACACAAGAAATGTACACGCACCACTACCTTGGAAAAACAAATCAAAATGAGATCATACAGTTACTGGCAACAAAAGTCAAACAGAAGATCGTGGCAGATCTGAAGTCAGCAAGATTTTACTCTATTATTCTGGACTGCACACCTGACATCAGCCATATGGAACAAATTACTTTAAGGGTTTCAGAGTAGCAGCCGTATTAGTCTGTATTCACAAAAAGAAAAGGAGTACTTGTGGCACCTTAGAGACTAACAAATTTATTTGAGCATAAGCTTTCGTGAGCAAGTGAGCTGTAGCTCACGAAAGCTTATGCTCAAATAAATTTGTTAGTCTCTAAGGTGCCACAAGTACTCCTTTTCTTTTTACTTTAAGGGTGTGTTTTGTAACAATCTAGTGAAAATGTCCCTGCAGTGGTGACTGTCAGAGCATTTTCTAAAATTTGTTAACATTTGATGATACTATAGGAGCTGGTATGACAAATGTGCTTTTTAAAAAGCTGGAAGATATAGGAATTGCGATAGCTGACATGAGAGGTCAGGGCTACAATGATGGTGCCAACATGAGAGGAAAGAACAGAGGAGTGCAGACACGGATCCGAGAGTTAAACCCTCAAGCTTTTTTTGTCCCGTGCAGTTCCCATTCATTGAACTTGATGGTCAGTGATGCAGCATCAGCTTCTAGTGAGGCTGCTGAATTTTTTTAATGTAATACATAGATGCTTTGAATTTTTCTCTGCATCAGCTCATGGCAAATTTTGAAGCAACATATGGGAACATCCTCTGACACTGAAACCACTGAGTGCCACACGATGGGAAAGTTGAGTGGAGGCAATAAAGCCTATCAAACACCAAGTTGGGAAGATAGATGATGCCATAGTTGCCATTATGGAGGATAATGCTATGACAGGAACTGTTTGTGGGAGAACAGTGGCAGAGGGAAATGGAATCACCAGAAACATACATAACTTCAAATTTCTGTGTGGCTTAGTGTTGTGGCATGACATACTGTTTGAAATAAATCTTGTAAGCAAGAGACTCCAAGGTGTTGACCTTGATGTATCTGGAGCAATAGAACAACTGGACAAAGCAAAGTCATACCTACAGGCTTACCGGTCAGATGAGGGATTTCAAAATGTTCTGAAGAGTGCACAGAAGTTGGCAGAGGAACTTCACACTGAAGCTATTTTCCCACCCATTCATGAATACAAGTCACCGAAGAAGACTTTTTGATGACGAGGCATGGGATAATCCCATAAGAGACCCCAAACAACAGTTCAAAGTTGAATTCTTTAACCAGGTGCTAGATTGTGCAATACAGTCAGTTGAACGTTTCATGCAGCTCAAGGAACACAGCAGTATATTTGGGATGTTGTATGATATTCCAAAACTCCTCACTATACCTGAAGACCTACACCAGCAATGCAGGGCACTAGAGACAGTGACACGATGACATGCGCTACATTGATGCGAGTGATTTTAGGTGATGAACTGAAAACTCTTTCAAGATGCATTTCAGCAGGATCAACTCCGAAGGCTGTTCTGGACAATATGTGGACAAATAAGATGAACGCCCTCTTTCCAAATGCTTTTGTTGCTCTACGCATATTTCTAACACTTCCTGTAACCAGTGATGAGCTGCCAGAAGCTGAAGAACCGGTTCCTTCAGTCGCTCCGGGTCTGCGGCGGCACTGAAGGACCTGCCACCGAAGGCTCAGAGTGCTGCTGGGTGAGTAAAAATTCGCAGGGGAACCTCCCCAGCCGAGAGCTCAGGCGGGAAGGACAGGATGGTCCCGTGGGGGGCACATGTGTCCCACGAGCTGGAGTTTGACCACCCCTTTAACAACCGGTTCTAAACTGGCTTCAAAATTTAACAACCGGCTCCAGCTCACCACTGCCTGTAACAGTTGCCAGTGGAAAATGCAGCTTCTCCAAGCTGAAGTTAATAAAAACACATCTACGCTCCACAATGACACAGGAGAGGCTGGTTGGCCTTGCAACCATCTCAATATAACATGAGCTGGCCCAGACTGTGGACCTTCAGGAAGCAGTTCAAATCTTTGCAACCAAGAAGCCATGGAAAGCACCACTTTGATTATTCAAACAGATAAAAATGCCAGTGTTTACTATGCAGACAAGAAAAGTTACATTTGCTGTTCAGGCGTTAGAGTTAAGTGTTACTTAAAATTTTTGAACGAGGCATTTTAAGTTGTTAGTTCTCCTTTATTGGGGTAGGTAGCAGAGCAGTACCATGAGAGGAGTAGAACAGGAAGAAGGCAGAATTGAGACCTTTCAAAGTTTTGGCCCAAGCAAGGGGACACGGGGGGGGGGGGGGGTGTCATTTGAGCTCCCAGCCTCAGGTGCCAAAATGTTGTGGGCTGGCCCTGGATTTGGTAAAAGGCAGATATTTTGGTTGGCTGGGATGGCTCACCAGATAACTCCTCACACTGAAGAGCTCCTCCAGAATTTTCTCTGCCTTCAAAGGCATAGCAGGCTTAAGAGTCAGGTCCTCTGATTGTGCATAACCTGGTTAATTTTGTGATCTTTTTTTGAGGTTCCTTTTTTAACTCCACACTCCTCTTTTGCATGGGGGTTACTGGGTTTTTTTTAAGGGCTGTGCAATTGAGGGCTTAAATCAAGTGATCTCCTCCAATTAGCTCTGATAATGGCTGAAAAAAATATAACAGAAGGGGAAGGGCAGGTCTGTATCCTGTGCTCAACACTCTTGGCTGAATGCATTGAAGGAGAAAAGTGTTCCTTTCATGCTCTCAACCTTGGTGCTACCACAGCTAGAAGGTAGGCTGTAGCACAGCTGAAAGTAGCAACTTGCCCCATAGGACAGCACGTTGGTGGCTGCTAGGAAATGAGGGACCCAGTAAGTCAAGGTGCTGAAGGAAGAGCCCAGGAGAACTGGGCCCCATCCATAGCCACTGATTCAGACCTGGCCCCCATTGCTGGGTATTGCCCCACAGGAAGGTGCACTAAGGAGGTTCCAGTCAACAGAACCAGCTTGTGGTAAAACACCAGAGCCCCAGTCACCTTTCCTCCTCCCTTCCATCTGCCAAAGCATCATGATGGGCTGAGACGTGGTTTTTGTTTTTGTTTTGTTTTTTATGACCCTGCTAGTGGGTTTGCTATGGCCAGGACAACCCCTCAGTTTCTCCAGGATCCCAAACTGTTGGCGGCACAGAGAAATCAGTTTCCTGCCTCTGCCTCTTCCTCCTTTTTTGTAGCGAGGTCATGGCAGCCATTTTGGTGTCGGGAGCTCGTGTGCTACAGCCAGGAAGCCATTTTAGAACACGCTCCTGGCCTGTCTTTTCAGCAGCCATCTTAGAGTCCCCTCAGCAGAAGAGCAGAGGCATTTCTCACCTTACTCCTAGGCCCCCTCTCCCGCTTGTCTTCCCTCTAAGCGGAGTAAAGGTCAGAAACGGAGACATTCTCCTATAGCACAGGGCGGGGTGTGCAGAGATAAAAATGACCCCTTTTGGGGGAGCACATTCTTTGCTCCTCCAGGGCCCCTGTACTTCTCCCTCCTACCTACTCCTGCCACGGGGTACTCTGTACTCTCTGCCCCACACCCAGAGGCTCTGCTCACTGCCCCACTACTATTGGTTAGGAGGATTCTCTCTGTGTATCATGGAGTGGGTGAGCTCTGGAAAACACTGGCTCCTGGAGGAGGGGATCTGGCTGCCCAGCACTGCAGCTAAGAGTTTTGCCTAGGCGTGCACTGTGAGCAGACCTCCAGTACAAAAACTGGGGGACAGGTGCCCCCCACACCTGAGGGTCAGAAGAGCTGTCCGCTCCCCCCACAGCTCCTAGGCTTGAGGAGCTCACTCTACCCCTGCAGCTGCAGGCAGGGGAAGCTCTGTGCCCTTAATGATTATTGGAGGGGGGAGGGCTGTGCCCTAGGTTGTCTTCTCTTGTGCCCACCCCTGCAACAGGGTTAGGGGAGAGAAATCTTCTAGGTCCTCCTTGATGGGCATTGGCTTTATTTTAAAAAAAAAAAGTATGGATTTAAAAAAAAAAAAAATCACCTCAAGCATTTTCTTCAGGCTTGGCTCTCCTAAAACTCTTGCCTTGGATTTGCAAAAATTTCACCTGGAGCCTAAGCCACTCCCATCTCCCTTGTATGTCATTAAGGCTTCCTGCCTCTATCTAGAAGAATGAGGTGTGTGTTGAACAAGTGTTAGCTAACATGTTTGGTAATCACACACCACTTAACATAGTGTAGACAAAGAAGTGTTAACCAAATAAGTTGTTAAAGTGTTAGCTAACCTTTGCTAAATACACCTCCCCGTTTTAGAGTCTAGACAGGACCCAATGAGTCATTAGAACCCACTTAACTCTTTCCCAGTATTATCAGTGCTTGCTAGTGGGGTGCAAATACTGACGCTCTGTCACAAGTGACTGTCTTGCCCTTTAACAAAAAGGCATTCTGTACAGCAGTACAGGTTAAGGCCCTGATTTTACTACATGCAGCTTATCAAGCATTTTCTTATTGGAGGATCACATTTCAATATTCAGTCTCGTGAACAATTCGTAGTCCCACAGACACCCTTTCTCTCCACTTCCCTGTGTCAATATTAGCAAAGTCACAGTGTCCTTTGAAAACAGGACCCTGGCTTTCCATGACACCCAATCTTGAAAGCTGGAGAAATACACCCCTCTGGCCAACACCCTGAGAGGGTGACGAGGTCCAAACTCACATGCTGATCATCGGAGCCATGGGTGCATGAGACCCCGGTAACGAGCAAGTGCTGAGAGAATGTGGAGTCGGTCAATGCTACACTCGGCTGATGTGGCAACTTATGGCGTTGGACGCCATCAGGTGGTTGAGGGACATCAACAGAACACCTCACCGGACATTGGCAATATCTGGAGGAATGAGCTGGAGTGCCGTAAATTCATTCACCTACATTTGGGTTGTTGCTGATTATGTACTATATGTATCTTTTGACTTTAAAAACAAACTTTTTATTTATGGATAATCTAAGCACTATACCCAGATGTACAGACACTCTCTTCTCAACCTATGTATTATATAATTTTTTTAACATTAGTTTTAATAAAATTTTTAAATCTGTTTCTAATTATAATTTTGCTTCTTTTTTCCAGGCGCTAAATTAGCGCCATGTTATCAACCAGCTTTCTGAGGACTGTTGGCCACAGTGCAAGACACTTAATGCTAGAGCAATGTATATTAGTAGACCAGCAATTTTTTACCCTCTGGACTCCCAACAAAAGGCCCAAAAAACTCACCAGATAGACTTCAAAATAAGTAGCTTCTACATTGGTGAGATAGAACAGGCTGCTGGAGTGGGAATGTTTGGTTGTAGCCATTTTACCAAGCTAACACATTTTAATTCAGACCGGAGCAATTTATGAAACCATCCAGGAGTCCGAGGCCTGGTTGTGAAACTGAAAAACTACTAGTTCCCTGTCAGAGCAAATACTGAGCATCAATGAGATGCCATTAGCTGGCATTAACGTGTGCTACATCAGAGGCTGTGATATCTGGGTTCACTAAAAGGAATGCTGGAACATGGAAGCCAAACTACTCTACTCTGTTTCCACAGACCTTTGATAGGCAACTTGGTGGTATTTGGCTTTCAGCAAGGGAATCAATGTGAAACTGGAAAAATTGTTGCTTTCCCATGCTGTTCTCCCTTTCTGAATGTTAAATGGGTATTTAAGGATCGTCCTTGCTATGGTTTGTACCTAATATTTAAGGTTAAGATTGTCATGGTAATTTTTAGTAAAAATCACTGAGGTCATGGGCAATAAACACATTCACAAGAGCCCTAACTTATCCATGACTTTTAGGGAATGACACCTGGATCTCCATAGGGGTGGAGGATTGACAGCCCCAGCCTTACTGCCATATGGGGAGGAGGGGACGGCACAATCCTGGTTCCAGACCCACTGAAGCCACAGGGCTGAGGCACTGCCCCAGCTTGGGCTGCAGCAGCGGGGCACAGAGAGGGGCACATGGCCCAGAGGCTGCTGACAATTGAAGCCAAAGTCACAGAGGTCCAGTAAAGAACTCAATCTCCATTTCTGGTCCCAAACTAGTTTGAAATAAGATGATTTTGCAATACTAGTTGACCAAACTTAACTGTGATATACTGATGTGAGGCTAGAATGGGAAACTTAAAACCCATCTACTCAGGGTTCATAACCCAGCCCTTGCATATGGCACCATACCACCATGACAGTAAGTGCTGACCTATGCATGGTTATAAATAGTACATTGCTTCCTCTAAGTAATATGTTGAAAACCAGTCTTGAACTAGTTATACTATCAATCATTTTCACGAGAAAAGGAATCCTTGCCTGGTTCTGCCTAGTCTGTTACCTTACTTGTATTAGGTACACACTACTATTGTTGTTTTTCATGCATTTTCAATATGAGCTGTGCAAAATAACTAAGAGTACAACCTTAAGGACAAGGAGGAGATGAGGATGGCTATAGAGTAGTAGTGAATCCATGATATTTTGATGAAAGATCTGATAAGTGAGTAGAATTCAGCCAGGATGTTCCACAGCTGACCTCCCAAATGCTTCATGAAATATAGTACTTTAGGGTTCCATCAGTATTTTATTTTAGACAGGGTGATGTCATAAAGAACTGTTATGTACAATTTCCAAATTAAACTGGTTTAAAAGACCTCATCTCTTAAGGTCTCTGGACAGACTGGTCTTTTTTTAGTCCCACCATCACTTTGGGTGATTGTCTCTTGCATTAACTGTAGGTACCTGCTGCTGTTGTATTCCATCAAAAACAATAGTAATATCAAGGAACTGTTCTCTTAGGGGTTGGAGGAGAGGACAGGGAGTTGAGTCCTAGGTTTTATTTCTACCTCTGTTTGACTGCAGTGGGTCCTTGACACAGAAGTGAAATGGGCTCTGCTTCTCCCCTTCCACCTGTAAAACAGGGATAATTACTTACCTATAGGCCAGGGGAAAGGAAGGATGTCTGTTAGAGCAGCTTTCATCTAAGGCTACCAATCTACACAGCAGTATATTCCTTAAACCCAATTTGAGAGATTTTACTGGGATAGAGAAACTTTTGAAGTAGAAATTAGTTAGAAAGTACTGCCCCAACACTCATGTTCTCATCCACCTTCTCTAAGAGCTGCCTTTGCAAGGGTTAAGGATCTGACATTTGTATTCCCTTTAAATAAGGAGCATCCCAACAGTAAGTCATAAGACAAATGTGCCACTATATTTTGCTCAATAAGTAAAAATGGGAGTTGAGAGCACCCCATTATATATAACAATGTTCTGAGGGGGCCTGCTTGGCCTTTTTGATGTCCACTATTGGGTCTTGCTTACTTAAGAGTGTGTATCTGCCTTATGTTAAATGGGTGAAAGAAAGGAAATAATTCCAACAGTTGCATTCCCATGGAATGAGAGCATAGGGTTTCCTTTTAATTCAGTTTTGTATCCTAAATCAGTGCTTAAATTGTTCCCTTTCTTTCTAAAAAGGGGGACAATAGTTCAAAGATCATGGCTGGTTCCTAGAGCAGTAAAGGGAGAGGAGGAGCAGTTCTAGTCAAACTGGTTAGTAATGAAAAGGAGAACAGTTAGTCTTCCATGTGGTTGGGGAGAGCCAACTACAGATGAATTGTGCTAAGCCAAATGTGAGCCTCCTTTTGCCAAGCATCATGAAATATAAGGGAATGTGAACAGCCATGGAGATCACTCCATTGCTGGTAGGAATTAGTAGATCATGTTCCTTTTATAGGTCAGATAACACATCAAAAGCCTGCTCATCTCAAGAGGATCTCTTATCCTGCAACATCATGCCCCTTTCTCATTTCCATGAAGTGCAGCCTGTAGTCAGTCAGGTTTTTAGCCTGTAACCAGATCTATCTTTCCTTTAGCTGGAATGTAAAGGAGCTGTGCTGAGGCATTTTAATTATTATACAATTAAGTGTTGGGAGGAATCCCAGTAACAGCATGTTCTAACTGTATATAATCCCTTCTAAACACAATTATTACTTCGGAAAAAGTGACATTACTGCGTTCTCAGTGTGTTTCTTCCATGAGTTTGCTTCACTTTACTAGAAAAGCCCCCCAAAAGTGACTAGTCCTGCACATTTGCACATGAATCTGGAAATCAAACTTATTTCTGGCTCACGCATCAATACCACTGATTGAGCAGAGTTAAGTTCTGATTGCACATCAGCAAGCCTGCATTGCTCTGGAGAATTAAATCAATAAAACACTGAACAATAGGCCCAGAGTTGTTGTTGTAAGGAGGTACTGTGTACCCAGTCACAGTTGCTAACTAGTCACCCTACAGATGAGTGAAAGAATTGAGGGGGTAGGAGGGAAGAAGAGAGATGGTGTAGCTGGATCTAAGATAAAGCCCTTAATATCAGGGTGTCTCATCACCCTACTCTTCTGGCCATAAAGAAAAAGCATAGTTAGTAAGCAGCTTGAAACACACCTTAAAATGTTGCTGTTTTAAAGAGATCAGTTTAGCTCAGCTTTTACACTCATGCTGAAAACAGCAAAAGCTACGGCAATGGGCTATCAGTAGCATGTGTGGAAAATAGCTTCCTTCAGGCAAAAAAAGTGCATCTTTTACTCCTTTTGGAAGCTAGGTATATTAGACATGTCAAAAGGGTGTTTAAATAGAGAAGTTAATATAGGTTCACTTCTATTTATAAAAAGAGCAGAGGACTGATGTCAAAATTTTAAAAAACTTTTATTCCCTAAGTTTATTACAGTAAATACAGAATACTGTACAAAGGTGTAAATTGTATATGCATAATTCAGAGCAAAGACAGCTTAGACATGTTTCACATTGTTTGAATCTCAGTGCAAGTAGGCACCAAAACATCCAACATACCTCCAAGGTATAAAGAGACATACCAGTTTTACAGGTTTCTCCAGCATATTTTGTTACAGTACAAAATGCTATAAACAAAGTTTCTTCTTAAAAACTAGAAACATATTGCACCTGTCCCAAGTAGAAGTGTAACATGTTCAACATCCACTGAGCAAGCTTGATGCTTTTAACATGCTTCCCCTCCATCTGTTTGTGCCAAGCAATCGTGGTTATTATCCAACATGAATAGTTTTGTTTAAAGCAATCCCCTTTTGGGCACACTGCTATAAATATAACACTTGGTGAATGTTACAAAAGGTTCTCCAGAACCCTTTTCAGTATGACTTTATTCCAAACACACAAAGTAAATCAGGACAGTGTAGTATAAGAACTTAATATAATACCATCAAATCCTAATCCCCTTTTAGGCATTTCAGCATAACACCCCTCTCCATCACTGCATGGTGTGGTATGGAACCTCCACCTCTATGCCACTGTGTATTTTCACCACTATATATTTTAAAAAAATGACTATATAAAAGTGATGACCCAACAGTTTAATGCATGTAACAATTTGAGCAGTAACAAAGAATAGACTTTGTATTACACATCACTGAGTGCCATATCGCCTGTTCTGAGAATGGCCAGCAGTGGCATGTAATTACATAAACCTCTCCAGAAGAATGAAAGTTGCTTGCACTAAAGCTAGTTAACACATTCCATGCACACACAAAAATGAATGAAGTTGAAGGTAAAAGCAAATCATGCCATCAAGCTCACTTGCCTTGAGTCTCCTTAACTCTGCAATTTAAAGAAACAAAATGTAGGTGGGATTCAAATGCTCCTTTTAAGTACAATGAAAAAAGAAATACATGTGTGTATAGAAGGATGGAACAGATCAAGTTTTAATAAACTAGGCTGGCTACTTAAATAACTAAACTGAAATTTCCAAAGGCAAAGGGGGGTGGGAATACAGCTAGCTGAAGGCTACTCCATGTCTTAAACATTTAAGCCTTATCTCTGTAACATCTCCAGCATAATAAACCATGACTTCTATGAAGGCTACAGGTGTCCCTGTCAAATACAAAAAAATGCTCTTTTGTATTCAAACAATATGATCGACTTGGTCATTCAAAACACGATTGGAAGAAAACTTGGTTTCTGGTACTACAAGATTCTCCAGACCATACGTAGCGATATAGCAGCACTGTCTGTACAGTATGTTTCTAAAGTCAGATCCCTACATTGCCTGGATTAACACATTTTGATCATTATAAAGGCAATAAGCTGCTTATAGGAGTGATGAGATGAAATTCTAAGTAACAGCCTTTATACAGATAAAACGTTTACAAAAATAAGCCCCGTAAAATTAACTCCAGAAAATAAACATGTAACAGACGTGTTAAATCACTGAACAATGAATTCACAAGCTTGAAGGCTGCTGGATTGCTGGACCTGCCTCACATTCACGTAGATTCTCCTCTGACCTCATATACATAAGAAACACCGTGACAGTGGCAAAAGTAGCTGCATTGACAGGGAAAGCTCGGAGAAGCGTAGAAGTAAGACCTCTTGTAAACACCTTCCAACCTTCCTCATGGTAACTCTTTCTAACGCAGTCCAGAATTCCATTGTATTGAACAACTCCTCTGACTCCATCTGCCTGAAGCCGGGACTTGATCACATCCACAGGATAGGTAGACAGCCAGGATACAATTCCTGACATGCCTCCAGCCAACAGCAATTTGGGGATGATGTAACTGTCCTCCACTTCACAGCCTAGGTATCTGGTCAAAGAGTCGTATGTCAGGAAGTAAAAGCCAAAGCTCGGGGTCTCTCTTAGGAATGTGGACACCATGCCCCTGTTGATACCTCTCAAACCTTCCTTTTGGTAGATTTTAAGCAAGCAATCTAGAGAATTCTTGTAATTCTTTGACTTTAGATTGTATTCACCTGTTCCCTGAAGTTGCATTCTTGTCTTAGCTAACTCCATAGGGCAGCAGATCACACACTGAATGGCTCCTGCTGCCGAACCTGCAAGAAACTGGTTTAGAGGAGTGTCTTTTCCGAGAGCACGAATTGTGTTTCCCTGAACGCCAAATACAAGTGCGTTAATGAAGGTAAGTCCCATCATTGGTGACCCAATACCTTTATAAAGTCCAAACGCCTAGGAAATAAATTAAAAACAAAGTGCTGTTTAAGAATAGTGTTAATGATTTTCTAAGAAAATAAGCTTCTCTTCAGCTCTTGTACAACTGTTGCTCTAACTCAGAGGTGGGCAAAGTACGGCCCGCGGGCCCTTGAGCTCCTGCCCAGCCCTTGAGCTCCTGGCCAGGGAGGCTAGCTCCCAGCCCCTCCCCTGCAGTTAAGCCATGCTGCCTACACAGTGGCAGGCTCCGCTGGGGCTGCGAGCTCCTGCTGCTCTGAGCTGCATGGTAAGGGGGCGAGGGGTTGGATAAGGGGCCGGGGCAGGCAGTTAGGGACAGGGGGCAGTTGGATGGGGTGGAGGTTTGGAAGGGAGGGGGGTTAGATAGGGGGTGGGGTCCCCGGGGGCCTGTCAGGGGTGTGGATAGGGGGCAGGGCAGTCAGGGGACAGGGAGCAGAGGGGGTTGGATGGGTCGAGGGTTTTGAGGGGGACGGGGCCAGGCTGTTTGGGGAAGCACAGCCTTCCCTACCCGGCCCTCCATACAGTTTCACTCCCCAATGTGGCCCTCGGGGCAAAAAGCTTGCCCACCCCTGCTCTAACTTCTCAACAAGGTGGCTGGTGGCAGACAGAGAGATTCCCTATGAAGTACAACATTTTCTGTCTGCATTAAGCAGTAATTTGATCAACAGCTAGAACTCCAAAAAGCATCCTTCAGCATAAGAACATGGTCAGTTAAATGTTTAATGTTCTCGAATCTACTTAATGGTCACAAGTACAATTATGATAATCTCATCTGATTTCCTGTATTATACATACCACACATTTCACGCCACTATTTTTGTATCCAGCCCAATAACTTGTGATTGAATTAGAGCATCTTTCAGAAAGACATCATGTCTTGTTTAAAGACTTTGAGTCAGTGGTGTCCACATTTTTCCTGTCATGCTCCCCCCCTTATCAATAGTGGGCTCTGTCTGTACCCCTCCATTAATGCAGCTGGCTCAGCAGCGGAGCTACATCTGGGGGCAGAGCAGAGCTGCAGTGCTCCCTCCCCACCATACTGTGGGGACTGGCCCAGAGGCCACAACATGCCTCCCTGAAGTTCCTCCATGCCCCCCTAGGGGCGCATGCCTTACAGTTTGGGGACCACTGCTCCTAGTGATGAACCCTCCACAGGGATTTAAGATGTTCAACTGTTAATTTCCTTTTTTTTAAATTGTATCTTATTTCCAAAGCGTTAACTTTGACAACTTCAATTTCCAAGCACTGGATCTTGTTTATGCATTCGACATCTAGATTACAAACCATTCCAGTGCTTTGACAACCAGGTTTGAAAAGTTTTGGTGCAAATTCTTAACTGTTTGGAAGATCCAGAGATAAACCTGTCCTGATGTGAAACTCTCACATTTCATCTGGAGCTCAATTAAGATCAGTAGAAAAAACTATGAAATGGTAGTGTTTTACTATCGCACTAAATACATTATTTATCCTTGTATAAAACAGCAATTAGCTACTTACTGATTCATGCTTTATGATAGACTGAAAGCAATGGTAGGTCCCACGGTAGAGAGGTTTCTCTACACTTTGTACTTGAAGACGCACCTACAAGAAGTTTAGTGAGAAGAAATTATTGGTATGGCAATATTGATGTAACTGGTACACTAGTGCTTGGTACCTATATATGGAGGTACATTATGGTAATGTCTACACAAAGTGCACAGTAAAGATTCCAGAATGCCATAATGGCAATGTAAAATCGTTTTAAAGAGATGTTCAGAGTTGATTGCTTTTGAGATGATAAAACCTGGGGGGAAGCATTCATTAAACTAAGTCCTTTTTACAAAACAAATGGGAAATATTTAGCCAATTTGAAAGTGCAATATAGTGAAAAGTGGCTATAGGTTTAACCAACGCTAAAAACCAGCGCTTTCTTAATCTAGATGTTAATGATTTGTCAACGCTTTGGGATGTAACGGAGAATTTTTATAACTGATCTACAAACTAGGCATGAAATGTGGCCAGTGACATACTAACAGTCCTCAAATGAACAAGTTTAGAATGTCTGGATCAAGGTTTTCAAAAAATGGCTAGTGTTTGTGGATGCCCAACTTAAGACACCTTAAGGAGGTCTGATTTTTCTCACAGGTGCTCAGCACTTTCTGAAAAATCAGGAACTGCTAAGGTGTCTCAAATTGGGCATACCCCCCCCCCCAAAAAAAATCACAAGACTCTTTAAATCCTGGGCCTGCTTTTCATTCCCCCCCCCCCTTTTTTTTTTCCCATAAAGGCAGAATGCTAACTTAAGATTTCAATAAGCTTTATAAAGCATATTTCTAAGCTACAGTGCTCTAAGTGATCTTTATTTACTCTGATTTGTATATCCATTCCCTATGTAACATGCACTTTACCCTTAGTAAATTTTTTGTCAGAAAGATGCCACCATAACTGTGTGTGGAGTGAGATGGGGTAGGGTGTGAGAGAAAGGCCCCATATTCTCATGTATTTATAGGCCATTCTTTTAAGGCTTAAATTTGATCCCCCCCACCCCACCCCTAATTTGTCTCCTGCACTTTAAAAACATTTTAAAACTCAGATACACACATGTAAAAAGCCATATTCCAGTAACTAACATTGATTCTGGCTAGAATGATAAAGCTAGAACTTTGTCTTTGTTTATCAGAGTGCAGGGTTGTGAGCATTTTGGGGAGGGGGATACCTATAAGCTATCCAATATGCTGCAATTTCAAAGCAAAACATGCTTTTTAAAAGAAGTTTTAATTCTAGATACTGTAGTTCTCCAATTTGCATGATGGATTCTTGACCCCAGTAACTGTTCTCCCTATCTGCTTAAAGCTCCCACTGGTGTCAATGGAAGACCCATGCATACAGCAACAGCAGAATATCTATGATAGTGAAGGCAATGTATGGGTCAGCAAAGGATTTTGGCCTTGTTAGTTTTTTGTTCAAGTTTCGTATTTAGTTTTCACTTTTAAAGAGACAGTAAAATTTACTTTCAAAGTTAAATATTAGTATTTTCCTCAAAGTAAATACTAGACCACGTAATATGCAAACTAAATGTCAAGGGTCACTTTTTAAAAACAAAAGATGGTTTGAACTATCTAAGCACAAGAATACCTTTTTTAGCCTGCCTTATGGCAAGACAACTCACTCCAGGGAAGAAACCGTTTAAAATACTGCAGTACAGAGTGAGATATTAAACCAGTTACAAACCACCCTCAACTAAGTTTACAATGTGATTTAAAGAGATCATAGCCTCTTAATTTCCTACAGATTACTGAATACATGATAGTGTGGTGTGAAGGATTTATCAGCCTGAGTTTGGGATTGTTAAAAGTAGCAGAGCTGTTAAGTGAGCTATGAAGCTCATTGCAGGCAGTGCCAATAAATTTTATACTACACTATCATGAATAAGAGAGCAATCGGTTTAATTTTATTGGTACTGTTTTTCATATCCCCTGGCTTGTTTACAATGAGTCCCAACTGTATAGGCCTTGGAAGTAAAGAAAATAACTTAAGTTTAAGACCTTTCATTGCCCAATAACTTTTTTGTATGTAAGTGTCTGCAGATAAAAGCTACCAAAAGCATGCTCTGTATCCAAGTTGGAACCCTTGGTATAAAGCTTCAGTTTCTAGCCCTAACTGTGAAATATTGGACCTTGAACCGATCACTGGACAGGACGGAATACTACCTCTCAAACCTTAGGCCAGTATAACTGGGCCTAAAAACACCAAATCTAGAGGTGAAGGGAGGGATTTTTTTGTTTTTTAAATGGCAGCCTTTTAAAGACACTTCAATTGTTAATGTCAGAACTAGTCAGGGCAGAGATGTGTTAACTGGCATAGTGGAGGTAAATGCTTGATAAACTGCATTTATCAATGGCTCACTGCCACTTTTTAATATTTTGAGCAGAAAATAAAGTTTGATGCTTTTATGCTATGTAATTTGGCTTAAAAAAAAGTCTGTCCAGAGGTGGGTTTTATTACAAAATTATATTGTGTCATTAATCTGCTGATAAATTCTTATCCTCCTCCTTCCTGTATCGGACAGTTCATGGTGATTTAAACAGGCTGGCCCAAAAGTAACTTCATTTCACAATTTCAAGTTACTGAAAATTTGTTTTAAGATATCAAAGAGTGAGCAGAAAAAAAAAAAAAGCACGCGCAAATATTTAGTATGTACAAGTTTGGTGCATTTTAGATAAGTCTAATCTAAACATATGCCCTCCAAATTTAAGAAGCAGATGAAACAGATCAATTGAAAGTGTGCCCAAGATCCAGTTTCACAACCACTCTGTGCACAATCTTAAGCACCTGGTGAGAAATGCACACCAGAAAGAGTTTCAGAAGAAAACAAAAACAAAAACAAAACAAAATCTATAGACTTAAATGTTCCCATTAAAAAGGGATTCTCATACCCCACTCCCTCCAATTCAGAACACTAGTAATGGGACACATCAGTTTAAAAACTATATAAGGTTGTCTGTTTGAACTAATCATACATTTTGGAATAAATTAAGACTGAGAGAAACAGAAGTGTTCACCTGGTCTATACTTACTAGGTAACTCTCCAGTGATGAGGCTTATCTGTCATCTACAACAAAGTAACACTTTTGCTGTTAATGAAGACAGCCCCTAGCTCAGAAAGTAAAGGCAGTTAAAAGCAACAAAGCAATTTTACATATTACATCAACAAACCAGGGAAAGGGAGTTTGCCACTTTTGAGATTAGACTCAAAATCAGTTTGATTTGTTTTAGCATGATTTTAGAAATTAATTCTTTATCCTATGTGTTTCCACCATCCCTTCCCCCCCCCCCCCCCCCAATCCCACCTTCCCTCTATCCCATGTTTTTGCCCTTATGAAGCATGATCACTGGCAAAAAGGTTTAAAAGTTGAGAAGGAAGCAGAATTCTGGCTCTACTGATGCAGCTTCCTCATTTTGAAACTACTGTATTAACACTTTAGTATAGTTAAAAAATAAATAAATAAAGGCAATCCAATTAATCATCTAATCCTCATCAGTCCTGTAGCGTTAATCTTAACAGAACACACAAAAGACAGCATTTTATAAACAGTTCTCTCTTTTTAAAGATTGGTTACAAATTCTTTAGTGTTTACACTGGCTGATTATACAAATACTGGTTATATTGTATTCTCCAGCATGGAAAAGGTAGGGAAGGCTATTTCCTTCTACCACTAAGAAAATAAATTACCCTGGATTTAATAAAGCAACAACTATTAAAACAATTACAGAAATTGACAATACTCCATTGAACTGTCATGCCAGTTAGTCTACGGCCAATCCAGCTCTCACTGTGCACTAAATAATGCTTAATTTTAAAAAATTACAATATTCAACACTAGAGCATCAATCCTTCAGACTTAGGCACTTGCTTAATTTTTATATCCTCTCAGTAGTTCCATTGACTTAAGCATCTCCCAAAACCTGAAGTTAAGCATGTATTTTAGCAGTTCCACTTTTGTCAATTAAACTAGACACAAGCCATAAATTTAAGCATGTGATTAAATCTTTGTCGGTGTGGGGCTGTAGTACTCTTCCTCTGGCACCAACTCTAAAAATAGTTGCAAATCCAAGTAATACAATCAATGAGAATGTGTTTAGTGAAATTCAGCTGAATCTCTTTAATAGCGAAAGTTAACATATCCTGAAGTATTTAACTTTATATTAGAACAGCTTGCATTGGATTTATAGGAACTTAATACCCAGTAATATGAGAGCTTTTCAATAATAAATAACCATGTGGCTAAAATAGGTAATAGGGTGATGCACACCCTTAATAGCAGTCAGATATTTCCCTTATTTATTGCATTTAGATATCCAGCTTTGTCCTGAACTTAAAAAGGTATAATGTTAGATGGCATGCTCTGTAGAGGAGAACGTTATCAAGTACAATATGTTAATTTAGTTCTGGGTACATCTTCTATTGGGAGACTATATTCTGCCTTTACAGGTGACTAGACAGGAGTAAAGCTCTCAAAGTGCCTATATCCCATTTTGAAAAGTGACTTAGACACTTAGGAGCCTAAGGGCAGGTCTTCACTACCTGCCAAATTGGCGGCTAGTGATCGATCTTTCGGGGGATCGATTTATCGCATCTAGACGAGATGCCATAAATCGATCCCCGAACACGCTCCCCATCGACTCCCGAACTCCAGCTCGCAAGAGGCGGAAGTGGAGTCGACGGGGGAGCGGCAGTGGTCGACTCGCCACAGTCCTCACAGCCAGGTAAGTCGACCTAAGATACGCCGACTTCAGCTACGCTATTCACATAACTGAAGTCAAATCTCCCCCCAACCCCCAAGTGTAGACCAGGGCTAAGCCTCATTGACTTTTCAAGAGACATAGCCAATTCTGAAAATACTACCCTTTTATCTAATATCTGCATACAATACATACAGCTGATAATCATTAGTGTCTCAAAGGAAAATCAATTCTGGCTAGGAAAGGTAAAAGGATTCCTTGAAGAGGAAGAAAGAAAAAAGCCCAAAACAGTGTGTCAAATTGTGAAACTGCTGCTTCATGCAGTTAACTGATTTTGTTCACTAATGATAGGACTATTGGCCAATATAACAAACGAATGCTTTCAGTGAATAGGAAAGCTTTTTTTTTTTAAATGAAAAATTCCAGCCCATAACAAAATAAGTTTAAATTACAAGAGAGGGTACAGGCAGTTTTAGATGTCAGTGATAAACAGCTGCAGGGAAGCAAGCCTGGATCTAAATTCTTAAGTTTAAACTCTGTCCTGTTACTGGTTTTAATCTTACATTGAAATGATTTTCATTTGCTTTTAAAGCTCTGGGACTTCAGCAAGTCTAGAAGAATACTTGAAAAGGATTATTTCAAGATTTGGACCATCAGGCTTATGCTTCTGAAATGCCGGTGTTTGCATTTTTTCCCTTGTAAATACTTTTGCACTACTTTCTGCCTGGAGTGTGCGGAAGTTAAACCTGTTCAAAATCAACCCACCTTAACAGTGTCAAATGGATGTCCTACTAGCACCCCAGCAGCACCTGCAACAAGATAAATGGCAGTTTTATGGTTGTACGAGCTAGTATTTTTTCCCCCTTACAGCAATCCAACGCTACAGTAGTCCTAGAACGAGCAGATAACTCTAGGTGTAACTTTAGGTGCACTTTGTTACAGGCAGGCCACACATGGAACAAATTACCAGGGGAAGCAGTGGATTATCCATCTCTTGATGATGTCAAATTAAGACTAGATAGCTTTCTGGAAAATATGCTTTAGTCAGACAAGTCACTGGACTAAAGAAAGGGTGAAATTCTGTGGTGTGCTACTCAGTAGGTCTGGTTATTTTATCTAATGATCCCTTCTGGGCTTAAAATCTACAATCAGTCATCCCCAGCAGGCAAATATTGTGGTACCACAGGCATGTCCATATAGAAGTGATTGTCTTGAAGTGGAAGGGACTGTCAGGTATATATGATCTTTACTGGGTAGGAGCAAAACTGAAACAAACATTCTTGTAAGAACAGGCTGACATTAGCCTTTCCAGATGTGGTGGAAAATAGTGCTGCAACACAGTACTCCTGATAGGACTCAAGCAAATTCTAACTGACTGGAGTGAAGAGATCTCACTACAGCGTGATTAGGCCTGGGCATAAGGATCCTTGCCTACTATTTTGAAGCACGTAAAGTATTTTTTTCATACTTCAGTACCAGAAACAACTCAGCGACAAAGTTCTTTAAAAATGATTGATGGCTTTACCCTTACTCATCTAGTTACCATTAGACATTAAGGGCTTGCCTATGCGTCAAATGCTCCTGCAGAGTAGGCGTGGTGATAGTGAGTGTTGCCATGCCTAACCCGCAGGTACCTAGAAAGTCACTGGGATTCACAAAGCCTGAGCTTGGTGCCTAGGCTTCCTATGCAATGAATGGGGAGAGACAGGCGCCTAAGAATAGGAGTCACAAAAACCCAGCATACTAGGTGGCTCTTCACCTAACCTAGCCAACGGCCAATCCGAAGCCAAGTGCCCTGTGATAAGCTCTGCCCCTTTCTTGGGGATAAGGGCCCAACTCTAGGCTGCAGTAAGGTACCTCCCTTTGTTTGGGATTCTCAGCTGCCCTCAGATACCCTCTCTTGGTGTTAGGTGCCTATGCTGTTTTAGTAAGAAGCAAGGAGAGAGAACTTCCCTCATTACCTTAGCCACTGGGCTAAAAGTTCTCACTTGGAATGTGGGAGACCCCTGGTTCAAGTCCCCCTCCATCTGAGGGGGAAAAAAGAATTGAGAGATCTGCTACCTCTCAGGTGAGTGCCCTAACCACTGGGTTACAGGATATTCTGATGTGGGGCTCCCTCTATAACACCTGTGGTAAGATATTCCATTGTGGATAAATAATGAAAGAATCACTGGGTGAGAGAGAGAGAAAATATATGACTCTGTAGCCTGGTGGCCTTATTGGAAAAACCTGGGACGTGAGACCCTCACAATCCAGTCCCAAGCACCAATGAGTCTTTCAGTAGTTATCTACAGTGGAACAGCTTAACCAGAAGAGATGGAGGAAGCCCCACATCAGAATATACCCTAGGTCACTGACTAGAGCACTCACCTGAGAGGAGGGCAGATCTCTGTTCAAATACTTTCTCTAAGTGAAAGGGTACTTGACCTAGGGGTCTCTCACAGCCCAGGTGAGTACCTAACCACTGGCCTAAAAAACCCTTGCTGTTTTGTGTAAGCTCCCCTATAGGGGCCTGACCTGGTAGACAAGGTCTGGGCATGCTTTACCAGATTAGGCCAGTGGCAATGTAGGATAGGAACATCTGCTGCTGGTCATAGCATTGCACTGAGGCTTAGGTGTCCAAGTGCCTTGGTGCAGCAAGCAAACACAAAGGCAAAAACATAGGCACCTAGAGAACTTTTACTGCAAAAACTTAGGTGCTGACTCAGGGTGGATTTGATTTAAATCAAACTGAAGACTCAATTTAATCATGGATTTCTACATAAAAGGGCATTCTTGTCACTCGTTATACATATTCTTTACAACTCAGAGACAGAGGAGACCCAAACTGGGTCTCTTTTAAGCCCTGCTGCCATTTTGGTTTTCCCTTCTAGTGAGAGAATGGTATGGTAGATCTCAAATAAAGGAAGGCTACACTCAGAAAGACCTCAATATTTCTGGAATATTCTGCTCAAACAGTTTCACTTTTGTTTCTACTGCCTGCCCCTCCCGTCTCACATTTATCTCCAGACTTCTTCTCCTTGTCCAGATCTATTCTGCCTCCAACAATCTTCTATTCATTGAACTTTTTGAAACTTTTCACTTTTAGAGAGAGGTAAGGGACTGACTCTGTGTACACAAATTTGCAGAGGGACAATAGGGTTGAGGTCTGTTATTTCTCACCTCTATATATTTATTTAAAATAATTTTTGTTGTTAACAAAAATATTATCTCTGGAGACACAAATCCAGAGTCTGAGAACTGCAAAACTAAGCATCTCGGATAGTATCTTCTAGACTTAGCACTGAGTCCCAGTGGGTAGATAGAAAGATTAACATAAATAATCTATACAGAAACCCCTGGAACCCCCTAAGATTGGGTCCCTAATCCATGAACTATTGGAACTCATTTTCAAAAAAAATTTCTTAAACATTACATGAAGATATTGTCTCATATTATAGAATTAGAATTTATAATCCCCATTCTATGATATCTTTGAGCTATAATGGATCTTAATTAAAACTATCTCTAGATAGGTTTTTTCCTCAAAAGCCATTTTATCAAAAATTCAATAAAATAAAATAACAAAACCACTTTTTTTTTTTTTTTTTTTAATAATTGACTTTTCTCCACCCTGGGTGCTGAGTAATTGTAAGCCATTACAGGGTTGGGGGCCACCTGAGCAGGCATTTTGTGAATCCCACTAGAGCCTCGTTGTGGGTTAGGTGTTTAAGTCCTTTTGTGAATCTAACCCTAGGTATTTAAATCCTGTATCAAATTCTGATGTATAAAACAGGAGGTATGGTGTTAAATATCTAGCACATCCCCTACCGCATGACTATATACTTCATTTACAGAGCAGTGGATTCCAATAGTGTTTTCCCCTCCCATCTCCATGTTCTATGTAAAGGTTTTACTGCCATCAGTCAGCTAACCATTAAACATCTCTTCCAAGGGAGAAAGCTAAAGGTTACACTTGCACTGTTTTATTCAAACAGATGGCGCATTGATCCTTAAGTCCTTAACTTGTTAATGGAAAAAGCCTCTATTCTTTCTCGCAGAGCTAAGACCTCTTGCTCTCTGGAGTTCACAGCTATAGCCAGAGGCAGGCAAGCAACTCCCTGCACAGATGTTAGAGGCTGCGCACAATTGCAGAAGAAACATAAGTACAAATTGCCAAGCGGGTGCCATACCCTGCCATATCCTACCCCCTTGCAGGGCCTCCCCCCCCCTTGCATCCTCTCCTGGGGAAGTACTTAAGGTTAAGAAAGCATCTAATGCCGCATCTAGGCACATTTCCCATCAGTGTGATGTAGCAGGAATGAGAGCTCCCTTTGTGTGCTTTGTACTTGTGGTCAAGCAGTGGAAGAGCTACACGGGGTGTGTATCGCGCACAAGGAACACCTGCAGATTCAGCACAGGGGTTTGCACGTTGTGGGGTGGCTGGGAGGGAAGGGGGAGTGGTGGCCGTTCTGGGGGGGGGAAGGGAGGTGAGGGGACTCCTAGGACATGCGCCAGAAATGGTGACCGGGTTGGGGAGCAGCTCTGGAGAAGAGCGTGATGCTCAGTTCGCGGGGAGGGGACAGAAGTGCAGCTCACTGTTCGAGCTCCCCCCTTTGATCTTGGCGGCCCCTGGATGGAACAGAACTCGCGTTTCCGCGAAGAAACCTGACTCCTGGGCGCTGACTCACCCCCCGCTCCTGCACCAGCTCCGCGCACGCTCCAGCCTGCAACCGCGGGCAGAGACAATGGGCCCAGCCCGGCCCCTACAAAGAGCCGGAGCCATTCAGGGCGCGCGGAGCCAGCGGAGGCGTGAAGCTCCCGGCGCTGGCAGAGCGAAGCTGCCACGCCAGCAGCCTGCAGAGCGGGGGAAGGACCCGCCAGCGCTTGGAATCCTTCTCCCCAGCTGGCCCGGCCCGGGGAGAGCCTGATCCGCCCCCGCCCATTGCTCTGCGCCCCGGGACCGGGCACGCTGCCCCAGCGCGTGGTCCCTTCGCTGTGCGCCCCCGGCAGGGATCAGGCCCTAGCGCCCCTGGCTCGGTTCCTGCCCCTCGCTGCTGGCTGCCGCTTATGTAACCGGATCACTGCAGCAATCCTCGCGCGGAGCCCCAGCGCCGGGGGAGCCTCGCTCCTCTCTTACCGCCAACGCATCCCGCTAGGAAATCCAGCGCCATCCTGCTCTCCGCGGCCCCCCTGCTGCAGGCCCGGTGCGTGCGGCTGCCGCTCCCCCCTCGCTGCACGGGGCACCACAGCTGCCGCTCCGGCGGCTTCCTCGGGGTTGCAGGGGCTGGATGTGGGGGTCGGCGGCTCGAGATCAGGGACTCGCGAGGCCTCCCCCGGGCAGCGATGGCAGCAGCGACCGGCCCCCGGCGCACGTTCCAGCCCTGCGCAACGCAACCTCCACCCCAGCGCCGCTCTCGCCGTTTCTATTTCTGACGCCGCTGCTGCGAGAAGGGGGGAGATAGAGCCTTATGGGGAAGCGGAAGCCTCCAATCAGCGGCAGCGGGCGAGACAACACCCCTGCGGCCGAGCCCTCCGCCTGGCTGCCGATTGGCGGCTCCTCGGGGGTGGCTGCTGCCTTGGGGAGGAGGGTGGAAGCGGCGCAGACAAAGAAGCCGAGAGGCTGGAGGGTGCTTTGTGCTCTCTCCTCTCCGGGCTGGGGCGCGGCGTTCAGCCTTGGGGCAGTGCCTCTCGCTGCCGTGCAAGATGCCAGCCGGGGCGGGCTGACAAAGGGCTTTTTTCAGGCTGGTCGTTCTTATAATAGTGCAGCAACTGCTCCGCCTTCACCCCGCCTGCCCTTGAGTCGGCCAAAGCCGCGGTTCTCGAGCCTTATGCAGTCTGCTGATGACCACCCCGAATTGCGCGGGGGTATTAGACAACCTACGGGCTGGTACTGGTTCACACTTCTTAAAAATCTCTTGCGACTGTATTGGTTTAGGAACGGATACAGCTAAAGCAGTACGGCGCCCTAGTAGGGATGCTGTTATACCACTAGCGCATTCACCGTGCCGACACTAGAGGGCTGTACCAATTTAACTGGATTTATATAAAATCACACCCCAACCAAAAGATGGTGTAGACCAGGCCTACAGCAGAATCATTGGTTCCAGAGAATCCATGGCAGATTGTTATCATGACTTAGGCCCTGAAGGATGTGATATGTGTGTCTTTATAAAACATCATGCAGACATCTATGGGATATATCGGTATTAGCAATATGCTGCTGTGAATTGCCACTATGGTGCTCCTTCCACTTTTATACAGGTTTCAGAGTAGCAGCCGTGTTAGTCTGTAGCTCACGAAAGCTTATACTCAAATAAATTTGTGAGTCTCTAAGGTGCCACAAGTACTCCTTTTCTTTTCACTTTTATACAGTTTTTCCTATTCAGATTCCTAGGGTTCTAGTCAATATATTTTTTTCTGGGTAGAGAAGGAGGATTTATCTCGAGCTATGCACAATGATGTTTGCACAAGACCGAATCCTGTTAAGATGGCATAGCTTTTTTTAAAATTTGTTAAGGGTATTCAGTTTCCCTCGTCATCAAAATGTGGACTCTTATCTTGCAAGTGGGGCCAGAGAAGAGCCTCGCTGACGTCAGCTGGGGGGTCTGTTCATGTGGTACATGCAGCTTCAGATAAAAATGTGATTTTTCAAATTGATAGCTGGCTATCTTAAAAAGGTTTCCTGCCTACATTGTTCGGCCCAGTCTTCCCTTCCCTTGTTTTTATAACTATTTTACAAGGCAATTACAGGTAAGGGCACTATTGAGACCTGGTACAATTCCATGCTCTGCCTTAGAATTCCTGTGTGGCCCTTGTCAAGTCACTTAGGCACTTCTGGAAATTTTACCTAAAAGTGACTTAGGAGCCTAAGGCCTTGTGTACGTGGTAGGGTAAAATGTGCTCTATGGAGGTGTGATTTCTAAAGCACACTAATATGTTTCACATCAGTTGGCCCTTGTAAATTCTGCTGGAGCACACTAAAAGTTCCTTAGTGTTTTTCTTTAATGTAGTACTGTTTTAAACAGCACTATGTTAAAGTGCACTGGAAGGGTCTATGCCAACCACTCATATGCATCCGATGAAGTGGGTATTCACCCACGAAAGCTTATGCTCCAATACGTCTGTTAGTCTATAAGGTGCCACAAGACTCTTTGCCACTTTAACCAATCACAGTGTGCTTTAGAAATCACACCCATGTAGAGTGCATTACTGCAGTGTGTGGACAAGCCCTTAGTCATTTTTGAAAATGAGATTTAGGGTCCTAGAAATGTTACCCTTTTTCTATGTCCTATGTGTTTCCCTATCTTACTGGGGTTTAGTGTGGATAAACAGATTAACAAGGTGCGCAGATACCATGGTAAGTGGGGCATTTAAGTACTAAGACAGATAGAAGATGGTACTATTGTGTACACTACAGCCATCTGGTAGCGATCACTGAAAAGGAAAGTGTTTTCTATACAATTGTTGTCTAGTGGCATTAGTAATGTACTAGAGTGTAAATATCCTCAATTCCTAGTATAACTGTATGAATTTCTCAGTTTCACCTGGACCTGCAGACTGCTGTTCATAACAAACATACAGCTGTTTACATGTAATACTTGTTATATATAATCTTTCTTTCATTTAACAGAAGAACCTTTCGCCCATGAAACCTGCTCTGTCGATGTATTCCTTGTGCTCTGAAGCTCTAGAAGGTAAGGTTCCCATTTGTTGGTGCACAGGGGGAAGTATGGCCAAGTTGCTGTTTCATCTGTATAAAGCTATTTACCTGGAATGCCAGGTGTACAGAAACTCCAAAGGGGAAGGAGCTCTCTGCCATCTGTTGATGAACGGGAGGGAAGTATGGCTACAGAAAGCTTCCTTTGAATAAGAATTCTTCCAGTGACACTTGAGGAGTCACCATAAAGATACACAGCTCAGAACTGGTTGGGTAGTAGAATTGGACTGAAAGAAGGGGAAAGGGCTCCTATCTTGTGTAATAGAAGGAAGGGAGCCTGGAGCACGGGTCTGGTGCAAGGCCTGATGCCTGAACCAAAGTCAGCAAGAACCATGCTATGAACCAAAATACGACCCTGTCATAAAGCAGATGCTTGCTTACAATTCACTGTCCTGTACATGAACTTGGCAAAAACACAGCTAGCGTTGCAAAAACATAGGCAGTCCTAAGAAGTACTAGGTACTGGATATTAATATAAATAGATTCCAGAAGGCTAGTGTAGGGGTGACACTCTGTACCTCAAAATAGCACTCTGGAACCCCCACGTTCACCACTGTGATATGAGTATGGTATGTTTTGTACAAAATATGCCCTGTAAGGTATAATTTGAGAAGTCATGAGTAAGGCTGCAATTTAGTCACGGCAGTCACGGTTTCCATGACTTTACCGGACCTCCGTGACTTCTAGGGCTTCAGGAGGCGGAGGCAGAGGCAGGATTGTACGCTGCTGCACTGCAACTGAGGCTGGAACCAAGAGAACCCTGCAGCCCCTGCCCGGCGACTTCCACCGGGGCTGTGCACCCCAGTTGTGTGGCGTCCAGGGCTTGGGGAGTGCAGGGCTGCAGCAGGGGCTGTGCGCCCTAGCCCCGCGGTCCCGGGCTTGGCGGGGGCTGCAGTCGGGGCCGCATTTCATCAGGAGCTGTGCACCCCACTCATGGCTTCCCAGGGCCATGCGCCCCCCTCCCCCCCACACGTCTGGGGCTGCAGTGGGGCTGTGCACCCCTGTCTCGCAGCTGTGGTCAGATCCAGGACGGGGCTGTGTGCCCCAGGGTGGCCTCTGTTGCTGGAGCCAGGGCTGTGCCCCCCCTCCCCACTATGGCGGCAGGCTCGGCTTGTCAGTCCCTCCCCATGGAACTCCATTCCCCCCCCTTACCTAATCCTTGCCCCCTCCCCCCCCCCCCGGTTATTTTTAGTAAAGTCAAGGACAGGGTACGGGCTCCGTGAATTTTTGTTTATTTCCCGTGACCTGTCTGTGACTTTTACTAAAAATAACAGTGACTAAATCTTAGCGTTAGTCATGATCTGTTGAGCATTACTATCCTGTTGAATTATGTGTTACCATTGTATCTGAAATTATGAAGTTTTGCTATGGGTGTGTTACTGAAATATGTTGAGTCTGGGAGATGCCCATAGCTGGCCTTTCGATGGCAACAAAGCCAACGCCCTCAAGACAGATTTACAACAGAACTAGCTGGCCATCTCTTGATGGCCCATTAAGGAGAATCCATTCTCCCAGTGGGACCTTCCTGATGCACATAGACAATGGGGATTGCTTAACCCAGTGACTCAACAGGGGACATAGAACATGTGATCCCTGACTTGTTTGAAACAATATCTTTCCATGCACATGCATTGGGATGTATAAATTGGAGTCTGTGACATCAGCCTTGGCCTCTCTCCTCCCCCACCTACTCTGAAAGCAACAAGAATGTTTGGAAGAAAAGATGTTGAACTGAGGAGATTCCAGGCTGAGCAAAGAATTTAGCCCTTACCACCTGCAACATCCAGTGGAGTGAGAAAAGATGTTTGATTCAAATCTTCCTTAGTCTGATAAAGTTTAAAATTTAGACTGTGATTTTATTTTTATTTCTTATGCAACCAACTTTGACCTCCAACACTTTATAATCACTTAAAATCTATCTTTCTGTAGTTAATAAACATATTTTAATGTTTTATCCTTACCAATGAATTTGTCTAAAGTGCATGGGGAATCTGCTCAGATTATAAAGGCTGGTGCATGTCCACTATCCTTTGATGAAGTGGCAAACTAATTAATGAGCATGCATTGTTCAAAAGAAGGTCTTGAGCAGTGTAAGGTGGTACATTTCTGGGGTGCAAGGCTTGGAGCTAGGGGTATTTGCTGGTGTCTCTCTTATGTATAGTTCCTCAGTGGCTTACAGAGTATTCATGCCAATTAGCTGGGTGTGTCTCTGCATGCTCTTGGCTGAGAGATCACAGCACCAGGAGGGGTTTGCTGCTTGTCACTAGCATGACATTGTAAGGGACAGCCCAGGGAGGAGAGTTAAGGGAGCACAGCGGTCCCACAGTTCCATGTTTTCCCCGGGGGTATGTCACAACAGGTAAACCCCAACATAAAGTTGTGACATAAACACAACTCCGGGAGATGGTACAAGAACACTCCAACCCCGAGGAAGACAAGGATGGGAGGACAGGATGATGGATAGAGATGTTTTTGTTGGATCCATCAGGTACAAGGTGTAGGGTTGGTAGTTAACCATGTCAGAAATGTAATACATAACTTGTTTGTATCAATAAATAAAAAAGAAATCAGAAGAGGGGTACCTTTCTCCAGCCGAGGGGACAGCAAAGAGTCCTGGTACCATTGTGACAAGCATACATGTGTAAGCTTACCTGTAGACAAGGAGCCAGCGAGCTAGTACCACAATTCATCGACAATAAACCTGGCCAAACGCCTTCGCCACTGATCTGTGTCGTGGTCTTTCTGGGTAGTACTGTCACTATCTGCTAGGCCTAGCTGCACAGAGCTGGGACAGCACACAGAGAGAAAACACACGCACACCAGCTGACAACACCTTGTAGCAAGAAATGCATCTCTGTTAGCAAAAACTCTGTGGAAAGATCCTGTATGCGTTTCCTCTTTCTCTTCCTCCCCCCCCCCTCAAGATTCTGTGCCATTAGGTGGATTCTTCAACGGGAGGTGAGGCAGGAATAGCTCTGACACAGACTGAGCGATGGCTCCTCAGCAGGGTGCAGAGCTGAAGCCAGGGAGGACAGCAACAGAGCTGAGTGAACTGCGATGAGGCCCCCTCCTACCCAGCTTCTAAATAAAGCTGAATTCACCATTGCTAGTTTAGCTGGTGGAGCCTGAGGATAGGAACAGGCAGCACTTCCCAAAGGACTGGAGACAGGCTTGCTTGAATGCACCTGAGAACGCTGGGAGTACACTACCCACTGACATCAAACCATGAGTAGGGTTTAGCAGATGGGGAAGAGGGAAGTGATGTGATAAAGGGACATGTGCCTAGTATAGGATGTTCACTCTGGCAGGTGCTGATCTCAGGTAATGGACTACTGCCAAAGTTACTGTGGGGCAGTGTTTTTGTCTCCTTCATATAGATAGTGCTGCCGTGTTTTCCCAAACTGATCCTGTTTCTTTTTCCCCCTAAAAGTTTTCCTTGTGTCATACACACCCACACACTGCTTGTGGGAGGGGAAGTATGCCTGTTAAGAGAGCCCCGGGAAAGTATTTAGGGAACCCAGAAATTCTGGGTGTGGACATGAGCCAGTGATGTTTGTTTTAAGATGGACCCTGGGTATTTGAAGCTGGCCCTGAGTCTCTTGTGGGGGTGGGGTATAAAATAGCATGGAAAAAAGGTGAAAGGTGATTGGTAGAAAGAGTGACATTGTAGTGAAACCGGTTTAGTCTGTAGCCTTAAAACAAGCAGCGCCATATATGGGTATAGTCTGTCATGCTGAAACAAAACCTAACCCTATCCTGTGTTAATATTGGTTCAAAGCTGATTCATCTCTGAATTATGGCTGGGGAAAGCCTTTCTTCAAACCCCCAATGCAGATGCAGTTATACGATTTAAAAGGGCCTATGCTGGCTGGTATATCTTTTTCCCCTTCCCATGCATTCCCTCTGTTTGGTGAAGCGTAAGGGTGCAGTGGAGTGTGAGTCAAAAGGGATGTGCTAATTCTTATATCTCTCAGGTTCTTTATAGTTATCTCAGCTGAAGGAATAGCACTTGTTGAACATGTTCATCTCCATTCTGCTAAACCAGTTCCAAACATAATCTATAACAAACTGGGACTAGCATGTAGATAGGAAGTAGTAGCTTTCTCTGGCTTGGAATGAGGACAAGCCAGGTAAGAATTGAAGTGGAAGGAGCTGGTGCCAGTCTGGGAAATTTCTGTGGTTCCCAGCCCTTCCTGTAGGTGGAGCAGTAACAGTAATACCACCTGATGGGAGGGAGGGGTGGAAAGTGTCCTTGCTTAAAGATCCTGTTCCCTCAACAGTTATGCCTTCCTTCTCGGGAAGAGGAGAAGAAAGAGCTTCCTTGTTGCTGACTAAGGAAGGGGGAAATCGAAGAGGAGATCCAGTTACAACCAGGGAAATTATTGAACTTCTCTTCACATTTTGAACCACTTGTTAAACCTGGGCCCAGTTCCAAATACCCATGAACAATGGAAAAGTCTGATATAGACCTGGCTCTTATCAGCAACCACCACCAAACTTTGGTTTAAAATTGGACTTTGTGGTTCAATTCCTCTCCAGTCTGGATGAATGTCACAGAAAGTTCTTAAGTCAGTTCCAAGGAAATATTTTAAATTTTGCCAGGTTGGGATTTAAATTCCATTAACCACAGAAAGCAACGTGGGGCTTGAGGAGCAAATGATCTTTCATTGCTTGGCTAATGACCTAAAACAGGACGAGACAATACATAATTTACATTGGTAGAATAATTGGGACTAAACATTAGAACAGTATAAAAGAAAAATGTACAAGTTGAGGGCCTATTGCTCAGCTGCTCTATGGAAACTCTCATTGTCTTACCCAATAGATTCTTTTCTTCTCCAAGTGAATCACTGAGCGTCTTTAAGGAACCTCATTGTACGCATTTTCCTAGGTTTTCTAGCCTCTGTTGTATTTGTCACCCCTCTCAGCTTCATACCATTGGCCAATGCCCGGAAGATATGTCTGCACAGCATTTTGGAGTGAATGCGACTGAGCCTTCTGCCCGGGGCCAACAGTCTCAGACTAGCAGGGCTTGGGCTAGTGCTTTGAAAACAGCTGTGTAGACAGTGCTTTGAAATTGCTGCTTGGTGTGGAGCCCTGGCTCTGAAGCCCACCCACCTCCAGAGGCCGAGCTCCAGCCCAAGCTGCAACTTGTAAGTCCTGTCTGTGCAGCTATTTTTAGAGCACTAGCTGTCAACGTGGGCTCGGCAGCTTGCTCCTGCTCACCCTAAAATGCTGTGTAGACATACCTTTACTGTATTAGGTTTTATAGGTTAGAGCAGCCAATGCACTGCCCAGTGAGACAGTACAGGTCTCTATTGTCCATTAATTTGATGACCCTAAATAGCCTCTGTGTGTTCACTGAAACCAATGGGACAATAAGATCAAAGTACCATATGACAAATATTGAAATTAGAAATGTTGAAATGCCTTGATAAGGCCAGGGTTTAAGAACCTGATGCTGCTTCACACAGCAAACTCCAGTGGAGGGCATGTCTCACTGAAAAAGATTTTGCTTACAATCTTCATCCACAAGGACAGGGAGGCAATGTTATAGCCTTTGCTAAGAGGTTAATCCTTGCAGAGGCAGTGTCATGCCCTTTAAATACATACTCCCTCCGTACTTTACCAATTGCCACGTTTGCAATGGAGAACTTCTGTAATGTCAGACAGGATTTCTATACATCCTGGTCTTTATGTAGTGCGAATGCAATCACTGATATTTGGCCTCCGTGGTCAGACAGAGACCCTATTTATCTGGCACCCACTTATCCCCAAATCCCAGTGATCTGTAATTGGACAGTGCCCACAGAAATACGTCCTTCATGCTGAAATGTCTGTCCCTCCTTTATCTGACACTGTCTGTCTGAATAAATTCCAGGTCCCCTGTCATATTCAAATATATGGGCCCAGTCCATCCCATCTGCTGTGTGACTTTAGATGGCAAGCTCTTTGGGAACGGGATTGTAGAGTGCTGAGCATGTCTTTGGTGCTAAATAAAAAGTTTATAATTCAACAGATTTTCACAAGTGACTAGTAGTTTTTGAGTGTCCAACTGGAAACGCCTTAAAGGGACCTGCTTTTCAGAAAGTGTTGTGCCACCCACCCTCTGAAAATCAGGTCCTTTCAATGTGTTTAAAGTTGGACACCCAAAAATTTTAGGCACTTTGGCCACATTTTTCCAAAGCAAAAGTTTGGGATTCATGAGACGTGGATTTTATTCCCAGTTCTGCCTCAGACTTCCTGTGTGACCTTAAGCGCTTACAATTTTGTTGCCCCAAGTGCCTTCTAGGCACAGTGACTGTAAGAGTCCTTTCCAACCACACAGGAGTGGGTGAGACTTGAAAGATGTTTTTAAGAAGTTCAAAGTACTCCAATTTGAAAGACATTAATCTTCAATTCTGTACATGTGGTTATATTCCTTTAAGCATCTGTTTTTCTTCTTAATGTACAATAGAATTCCAGTTGTTTTAATGTGCTAATTGCTATGGGAATTGAGTGCAATTCCCAGGGTTTTTTAATATCTTATAATTACATTCAAACTTTTAAAATGGAGAACAAACATATCTTAAGAAAATGATATAGAAAATGGTAATAAAATAAAATTTCAATCAAAAGCCTTGCCTTAAAGCCATGTGAGGAAAATTCCAACCTTCTTCTTTTGTATTAAAACATGATGTATCTTGCAAGTCTCTATTTTTAAAAGCAGTGTGACTTTGACTCTATGCAAAGATTGCACAATTCAGGGAGGATATTCTTGGGCAAACAGATCACGGGTATAAAATTCGTTATCACACCAACAGGTTTTGTTACATGAAAAAGGATATTTTAGGAGAGCAAAAGTAAAGTGTCTATAGATAACTAACATTTGATAGCCAAAGCTGTGATTTCTGAGGCTAAAAGTCAGAGAAACACCTTACAGAAAGGGAGTGACTTAGCACTTTAGTAGAAGGTATTTTGTGAATAAAGCCGTCTGGGCTGTAAAATACTACAGTAAGTTTGAGAGCATTTAGGTTTGATTCCTACAACATGTACACCAATGCAATGGGTAACAACTATAGTAGAGAGAGAGAGCATGGGGGTCTGGTGAAAGGCCTAAGGCCTGAACCAATCAGCAAAAGCCAGGCTATGAGCAAAAGTCAGACCCTGTCATAAAGCAGCTGCTTGCTTACAAGTTCACTGTCCAGTACGTAAACTTGGCAAAATCATGGTGAATGTTGCTAAAACACAGGCACTCCTAAGAAGTACTAGGTATTGGGTATTCATGTGAACACATTCCAGAAGGCTATTGCAGGTCCACCCCAACATAAAGTTATGGCATAAATACAATCATGGAAGATGGCACAGGAACACACTGACCCCAAATAAGACAAGGGTAGGAGGACATGATGATGACTGGAGATGTTTTGTTCGAACCAACAGATACAAGGGATAGGGTTGGTAACTACATCAGGAATGTAATCCATCACTTGTTTGTATAAAAGAGGAATCATAGGATTTGTCACTTGTCCAGCCCTGGGGGCATCAGAAAGCTCTGCTGTGGACTGAGCTGAGTCCATTGTCACAAGCAAATGTATTAGTGTACCTTGAGAGTCTAGGAGCACTAGTACCGTGCTTCATTGGCAATAAACCTAGCTGAGCGCCTTTGCCACCAAACTGAGTCTGTGGTCTTTCTGGATAGTACTGTTGAGGTCTGCTGGGCCAGCTATCTGTGCAGAGCTGGGACAGCACATGGAGAGAACACACACATGCATGCCAACTGACAACAATCACAATCTTTTTTACGCAGGTCCCATTCCTTTCCTTTCTGTCCTTCTTCCTGTCCCTTCAACTTCTCTTTCTTTTCCGTTGTCACTAAATATAGATTTCTACCAATGGCAAAAAGGACATTTTAAGTTGAAGATAGCATTATATTTTATTCTGTGCTCTAAGCAGTGGTTCATTACTGCAGCCTGCACCTCTTTGGTTCTCAAAATATGTTCTCGCACCCCTTATCAAAAATCGTTGAAGTAGATCAGTTCTTTAAACCTAGATATATTTTTGTTTGTATATTACAGTAATCGTTAAAAATTTATAATGTTAATAAATACATAGGTTTGATGAAACAAAGTAGTTGTACTTACGTGCCTGTGCTTAATTTGTGTTTTCGATGATCTACCTTCTAAAAAACTCTGGCATGTCTCGCACCCCCAGAAAGGGCATCTCGCACCCCCAGGAGGTGCATGCACCCCAGGTTAAGAACCACTGCTCTAAAGGTTCTTATCCCACCCTCATCACAGTAGTATCTGAGCAACTTCCAGTAGTTCAGTAAGGGTAAGTGACTAACATTAGTCACATGGGGCTTGTGCTTTCTCTCTTCTCTCTAGGGAAGGAGAGAAATTCCAAGTCATATTCAATTGTCTTACCTTGGTTTTTGTTTAATATGACTATACCTTACACACCGCTTGTACTCTCTAGGCCGGTGATCTCTGTACATTCCTGAGACCTGGTAGGCAAACTCATTGGCTAGAGAGGTAGACTAAAGTTCTCAACCACCATCTAGTCAAAATCCTGTCTTCAAGCCTGTCTCTATTGTCACCTCTTCATTTTATGGCCAGGCCCCCGTGGCTGGTTCATGCCTCTGCCAGTGCAGTGGACTAAAAGTAGAATACAGGCTCTTATACAGAGGGAGAATTTTAAAATTAAGTTGTTCCCCTCTCACTTATGTATGGGCCCATTTTTTAGTCATTGCATTTTGGCAGGAGGATATTAATTTAACATAGATCCCCTCGTGTGGGAGTCCATTCCACTTGTTCCTCATTCTCTGTAAAATAAAACCTTCTTAAACGCTTTTGTAGAAAACCCCTCTTTAGGTAAGCTCAGAATAATGCCAGTGCTTAGAAATGTTTCCTTCTCCTGAAAGCATTTGTGAAAGGCTGCCTCTAAGTGCCTTTGCCACAATCTTTCCCATATGATAATGAACAAACTCTTGGAGAACAATGCTTTATAATTTCAGAGATGGGTTTCCTTCCAAATTTTCAGATGCTATGCTTGTCCCAGAGCCACAGGATTGGTGCTATGCCTTCAGTTCTGGAACAATCTTCTGTGTGCCAGGGTCTGACTCTTCCTTCAGGTTAGGCCATGCAGCCTCAGTTCCTCCTTAGACTGAATCTCTGGGGCTTCATCACTCCTGCTTCACACCATGAACTCTGCTTAGCAAGTCCAACTGAGAGAGACTCCTGGTAGAGACTTGTACACTCTTCAGAGACCAACACACCTCACTCAGTATTTGCAGTGACACTCAAGCAGTGTTTTCAAAACAGTCAGGTTTATTGATCAGCTGGAGCATAGCATAGTCCTTAGGTTAGCATAAAGAAATAAAGATTAAAACATAGTCAATTCGGGTCAGCCCGGAGAAGTTCACCAGCCAAGCTGTAGTGAACTCTATTTTCAGGCTCTGTCTCTCTCTCTCTGACTTCCTTCCTAGTCAGTTCGCAGGTGAGAGAGCCCAAACTTCTTCCACAGCCCACGTTTATCCCCCCACCTCACACCACCCAGTCCTTTGCTCTCGAGCTGGAGGTCTCTGCTCAGATTCCCTGCTGAGAGGCAGGTAAATCCTTCACCCTCTGGGTCTTTAGTTGCTAGGTGTCAGTGTCCTGGTGATTGCTTTTTCCCTTGTCTTCTCGGATTTTCCATGTGGGTGTGCCTTGGCCAGCTTATTAACGACTCTATTCATTCCACCCATACAGTGTGGTGACGCACACTCCTAGGTCTCTTGGCCTGCTCTGAGAGCAAACTTAATCCTTCCCTCTGCCCCCCTCCCCCCTGGGTAGCAATGCAAAGCATAGGGGGAAACTGAGCCACACATAAGATTAATAAAAAATTACAAAAAATTCCCACTTTGTCTCAAAGCTTCAAGGGGATCTCAAGTTGGTGGTTGTTGACACATCAACAGTTAAGGTGGGAAGATAGTCAGGATAGTCATCAGAATTATCTGATTTCAGGCATGAGCTCAGGAGATTTTTCAGTGGGCAGAGCAGGTGCACAGAATCATTTGAGTTTGAGCATGATACAGGAGGAGACAGAAAGTTATTGGAGTGACCTGAAGGGGAAAGCAAGGGGGTGAAAGCATTAAAAGAGCATCTTTGCTACCTGCTAATGGAGCTGCTTCTTCTTTAGCTCAGCTCCTAGAAAAAGCCTGTTTTTGGAGCTGAACATCCTGGATTCTATCCTGGTTGTTCACCTGGGGGCGAGGGCACTATATTTACATCCTGAAAGGCAGATACAGTATGTATCCTCACCAGATGGAGAAACTGAGCCACAAGGGTGACGATCTTGGCCAGAGGGAGTCAGTGTCAAAGCAGAATGTGAGAATTCTTGCCTCCCAAATCCTGTGCTCAGATCACTAGACCAGGCATACGCTTCCCACCGAGTGGTAAAATGTGTACTAGAAATGCTGGAAAACTGCCCAATTATTGTACTGTCAGATAACCGTCCTGACAGTCCTTCCCTGCAGGGCAGCCATCGCTCCCTTTCAAAGTGTCAGTAATATAAAATCAAGACTCCTTAGAAAGAGTTAATTGAGGTGCTCCAGCATCCATTTCCCCTCTGTTTTTTAAATCTCAATACAATAGATGCTGAGATTAAAAATAGTAGCAGGATTTAAAGGAGTAGTTTGAAATAAACCATGCAAATGACATCATCAAGGCATTTTCATATTTTTTAAAATACCTTTTCTTTTTGTTTCTCTATAATACTCTGTACTCCCATATCACCTTCCACCTGAAGATCTGAAAGTGTTTCACAAACATTATTGGCTGCTGCAAGAATGAATCTAAGTGTCACCCCCATTTTAACAGGTGGGCAATTGAGGCACACAGAGGTTAAGTGACTTGCTCTAAGTTACCCAAGAAGACTGTGCTGGAGCTAGGAACGGATCCCCTCATCTCTTGAAACATTCTATCACCATCCTTCCTCCCTTTGGGAGTGTGAGATTGGTGGCATAACATCAGGATAAAACATAAGAGCGCAGTCAGCTTTTTCTTTCTTTCCTGGCTTTGTTGTTTGTCCTGGCATACAGCCTCATAGGTTTGTCATGTAGGGCTGGATTGTCAATATCTGGGCTCCTACCTTATTATATTTGTTTGTTTTTATTACTTAATTAAAGGAGAAATTAAGCCTTTTGTTTTGAAAAACCATTGCATGGACTTAGTAAAGAGATTCCACCCCCAGCCCATCCATCCAGCTGCAAGCCAAGTTTTAGGCCTTGCCCAGGCCCACCAACAGCAATTCTGGGCCCCAGGGCAGAACAGGCAAAGGGGCTTCCACAGGCCTGCCCGGCTGCCTTTGCTGTCGCCGGTACCACCCCGTGTGCATCTAGGAGCCCTGTGGCCCGCCCGGGCAATTTAAAAGGGCATGGGGCTCCTGGCCACCACCGCCATTACCACAGCAGCGGAGGTGGTGGCAGCCGGGGGCCCCCTTTTAAATCGCTTGGGCCCTGGGCAATTATCCCCTTCCCACCCCCCTGTCGGCAGCCTGGCCTTGCCAACTTGACGGCATCGCTGTAACTCTCACCTGTTCTGCATCTTGCAAACAGCATAATGACCTACTACTGGGCACGTTGTCTGGTATGTCTCTTCAATCAAGGAACTGCCAAAATAAAGTAGACAGAAATTAAACTGGTCTGTGTATGCATCTGATTTTATCAAGCACAAAGGCCATAGAAAACTGGGAAAGTTTTCCCAGTGAAGCTGGCCTTGAAGCCCCAGCAGATAAGGCAGAGAGAGATCAGAGTCTAGAACGTGCATGATGTTCTTTCTCTTTGCAGAGCGAATAATGGTGCTTTTATAGTGTCCTGGGAGTGGGGTTCTTCTCTCCTGGAAGAGCCTGGTGCACTCAAGTGCCTCTGACACATCTACATAATCCTGCCCATCCTCCAGCTGCTCTAGTGTCAGTTTATTCTCACCCCTTTCCCCTTTGCTCTATATGCTCTTCCTAATCTTCTCACCTTACTGCTGTCTTTGGCCTCTGATACTGCATTATTATCCATATGCATGGTGTGCGGCACCCACACGCTCACACAGCTGCAATTAGTGCAGCGGTCTATCCTTCAGATCCAAGGCAGGATTGGGGCCTGTGTCTCTTTTTCCCACTGTTGGCTTTGTAAATTCTATCATCTTTCCCCTTCTGCCTGAAGCAGTCTGCCTGCCCAGTCTTCATCCGCCAAGCAAACTCCTTGCCTTCTCCTCCTTAAAACCCACCTCTTCCAAGCAAAAGACTTTTAAAAAAATTGACTGATGGTATTTACTGTAAGATGAGTTGTTGTTTCTAGTGAAATAATCTCCCTAGAGCAGGCTCAGCACATAAATTCCATGTGTCAGATTTCACTGAACAGATTTTTCACAAATCAGTAGAAAGCATAGGCACCGACTCTGTGGGTGCTCCGGGACTGGAGCACCCACAGAAAAAAAAATAGTGGGTGCTCAGCACCCACTGGCAGCCCTGTGGATCAGGTCCCCCTACCCCCAGCGCCTCCCGCCGATCAGCTCCTCCCCTTCACTCCCTGCATTGCCCACCTGCCACGATCAGCTGTTCAGTGGCATGCAGGAGGCACTGTGTGTGTGTGGGGAGGGGGGTCAAGAAAGAGGCGGGGGAGGGAGGTGGAATGGGATGAGAAGAGGTGGGGCAGGGGTGGGAAGAGGGAGTGCGGGGGTTTGGGGGAATGGGTGGAGTGCGAGTGAGGCCTAAGGAGATCCAGCACCCCTGGGGAAATCACAAAGTCAGCGCCTCTGGTAGAAAGGCAGGATTAACATCAGAACTGAAGGTATTTGAGCATTACAGCTATTCATTGCATAGACTTGAGCTGCTCCAGTCCTCTGCTAGAATCATAAGTAACAATCGTATCTATCCTTAGTACAAAGTCTTTGCATACCATGTATGGAATGAAGTTATTAAAGTTTGATCAACTGGAGGACAAACTTGAAAATCTTCCCACAATTTTGAAACTTCTGTGTTTGTTTATTTTATAGTGTAGGGCAGGGAGGGGCTGGATTTCTGAAATGTTTCTAATGGGATGATGCCTGGGGCTCATAAATATTTGAAGCCCCAAAGAACAGAGAATATGACCAAGAAGACTGTGTGTGTGCGAGAAGGAGCTCAGGTCTTAAAATGACTCCATGCTTCAGACATTTTTATGATGGCCCCTGGGAGAGGCTGAGTCATTGGATCATGATCTCTTTCTCCTTTGGGGCCTATTTATATTGGGTATCTGCGGCAGTATAGCTACACTGTATCCATTTGATTTAGTTAGTGTTACTGAAATCTGGTGGGATGATTCACACAACTGGAATGTTAAAAGCAATCGTTATAACCTATTTAGAAAGGCTCAAGTGGAAAAGGAGCAGGGGGACTGGCACTCTGTCAAAAATGGCATTACCTGTTTCCAGGTCATCAGTAACTCTGAAGAAAATGATCTTGAATGCTTATGGATCAATGTGCTAAGGTAAGGTACAAGATGGGGTACTAGTTGGTGTGTGCTATAACCCACAAAATCACACTAGGAAACAGGATGATCAGCTCCTTATGCACTTATCTACAATGTGTGGGGTGGGAAAAAACGGTATGTGATCATGGAGGACTTCAATTTGAGTGATATATCCTGTGGAGGTTTCATGTGGCCAATACTAAAACATACTTGGAATTTCTAAACATAATAGATGACAATTTTCTAACTCAAAACATTTTGCAGCCAACACAGGGGAATTCTGTATTACAGCTTGTCTTGACAGATAAAGAGGAACTGATCATAGAACTAAAAATTAATGGTAGCTTAGGTACAGATCTGACTTGTTCGCATTTATTATGTGCAAGCAGAATAAAGTCCAGAGCAGTCATATCTATCTATCTATCACAAAGCAAAAACAATTGTGAGCCAAATCAGCGGGAGGAAGAATTTAAACAGAAAAATGTGAATGATAATTGGGAATCATTAAGAACATCATAGTACATGCCCAAAAGCCACAGTTGAGGAAGAAGGCCGTGCTGGTTAAAAACCTGACTGGTTTAGAGGGGAAGTGAAGGCAGCTGTAAAAATAAATAAATAAATACAAATAAATAATATGTAACAAATGGAAGAAAGGGGAAGTTAATAGTAATGAATATAAATCAGAAGTTAGGAATTGTAGAAAATTGAAAAGTGAAGCCAACGGATACAAGGAGAACTGTATGTCCAGCAGACTAAAAGACAGTATGGAAAAGTTTTTTAAAATATATTAGGAACAAAAAGAATCCTGACAGTGATATTGGTCCATTAGATAGAAATTGTATAATTCTTATTAATAATTCAGAAAAGGCAGAAGTGTTTAATAAATATTTCTCTACCATATTTGGGAAAAACAGATTATATAGTCCCACCATATGGTGATGATAACGTGCTTTCCATTCCACTAGTATCTCTGGGCCCTAGTCTACACTAGGACTTTAGGTCGAATTAGCAGCGTTAAATCGATGTAAACCTGCACCCGTCCACACGATGAAGCCCTTTATTTCGACTTAAAGGGCTCTTAAAATCCATTTCCTTACTCCACCCCTGACAAGTGGATTAGCGCTTAAATCGGCCTTGCCGGGTCGAATTTGGGGTACTGTGGACACAATTCGACGGTATTGGCCTCCAGGAGCTATCCCAGAGTGCTCCATTGTGACTGCTCTGGACAGCACTCTCAACTCAGATGCACGATTGTTTGCCGTTGCTCTGACGCAGGAAGGGGCGACCGACAACACGGTTTACAGGGTTGGCTTACAGGGAGTTAAAATCAACAAAGGGGGTGGCTTTACATCAAGGAGTATTTCAGGCAGGACTTCACGGAGGGTTCCAATAAGAAACGGTGCACCTAAGTTATTGTTCTTATTGGAACAAGGAGGTTAGTCTGGCCTCTGATTGATACATGACTAGATTTACCTCGCTGCACCTTCTCTGTGAGTGACTGCAGTGTGACCTAGAGGAACAAGTCCCCTAGACTGGGGGTGGGGGGAGGGGGTTTGCAAATGAGTACAAAACAAATCTGGTCTATTTCTTGTTTTGATACACTCCATCTATCTTTTACATCTTTGGCTGGCAGCAGACGGTGCAGAAGGACTGCATGCCATCCACATCTCATGGCTGCTCGGCAGAAGATGGTACAATAGGACTGCTAGCCATCCTCATCTCTTGCCTGCCCGGCAGAAGATGATGCAATAGGACTGCTAGCAATCCGTATCACCTGCCTGCTCACCCTAAGATGGTTCAATAGGACTGACTGCAGGACTAAAGAGAATGACCTGATCAAGTCACTCCAAATTTAGTCCCTGCGCCCATGTCTGCCCAGGCGCTCCTGATCGACCTCACAGAGGCGACCAGGAGCACCTTGGACATGACGATGACGGCTACCAGTCCTATTGCACCGTCTGCTGCCACAAGGCAATGGGTTGCTGCTGCTGTGTAGCAATGCAGTACCGCGTCTGCCAGCACCCAGGAGACATACGGTGACAGTGAGCTGAGCGGGCTCCATGCTTGCCGTGGTATGGCATCTGCACAGGTAACTCAGGAAAAAAGGCGCGAAACGATTGTCTGCCCTTGCTTTCACGGAGGGAGGGAGGGAACGGGGGCCTGACGATATGTACCCAGAACCACCCGCGACAATGTTTTAGCCCCATCAGGCATTGGGATCTCAACCCAGAATTCCAATGGGCAGTGGAGATTGCGGGAACTGTGGGATAGCTACCCACAGTGCAACAGTCCAGAAGTCGATTCTAGCCTCGGTACTGTGGAAGCACTCCGCCGAGTTAATGCACTTAATGCACTTAGAGCATTTTCTGTGGGGGGACACCCACTCGAATATATAAAACCGATTTCTAAAAAACCGACTTCTATAAATTTGACCTAATTTCGTAGTATAGACATACCCTAGGGGACATTAAACAGAAGCAATTAAAGTTACACATTTTTAAATCAGCAGGTCCAGATAAATTACATCCACGAGTTTTATAAGAGCTGGCTGAGGAGCTTGTGGACTATTAATGTTGACTTTCAATAAGTCTCGGTCCACTGTGGAAGTTCAAGAAGATTGGAAAAAAGCTAATATTGTGCCAATATTTAAAAAGGGTAAACGGGATGACCCAGGTGATTATAGGCCTGTCAGTCTGACATCGATCCCGGGCAAGATAATGGAGTGGCTGATACGGGACTCAATTAATAAAGAATTAAAAGGAGAGTGATGTAATTAATGGAAATCAACATGGGTTTTTGGAAAATGGATCTTGTCAAACTAACAGGATATCTTTTTTTTGGTGAGATTACAAATCTGGCTGATAAAGGGAATAGTGTTGACACAATATACGTACACTTCTGTAAGGCATTTGACTTGTACTGCACGACGTTTTGATCAAAAAACTAGAATGATCTAAAATTAACACGGCACACATTAAATGGATTATAAACTGGTTAAGTGATAGGACTCAAAATGTAACTGTAAATGGGGAATCTCCAGTGGGGTCATGCAGGGAGTGGTTCTTGGCCCTATACTATTTAACATTTTTATCAATGACTTGGAAGAAAACATAAAATCATCACTAATAAAGTTTGCAGATGACCCCAAAACTGGGGGAGGGGTAAATAAGGAAAAGGACAGGTCACTGATACAGAGAGATCTGGATTGCTTGGTAAACTGGGTGCAAGCAAATAATATGTGTTTTAATATTGCTAAATGTAAAGGTATACACCTAGGAAAAAATAATGTGTGCCATATTTACAGGACGGGAGACTCTATCCTGGGAAGCAGTGACTCTGAAAAAGATATGGGAGTCATGCTGGATAATCAGCTGAACATGAGCTCGCAGTATGACTCTGCAAACAAAAGAGCTAATGTGATCCTGTGATGCATAAACAGGGGACGCTCCAGTGGGAGTAGACAAGTTTTTTATCTCTGTATTTGGCACTGGTATGACCACTGCTGTAATACTGTGTCCAGTTCTAGTGTCCACAATTCAAGAAGTACCTACAGGGGGAACAAATATTGAATAATGGGCTCTTCAATGTAGCAGAGAAAAGTATAACTTGATCCAATGGCTGGAAGTTGAAGCTAGACAAATTCAGACTGGAAATAAGGTGTAAATTTTTAACAGTGAGAGTAATTAACCACTGGAACACTTTCCCAAGGGTCGTGATGGATTCTCCATCACTGACAATTTTTAAATCAAGACTGGATGTTCGTCAAGTGATGTCCCCATGGGTGCTCCACTGTAGGTGTGGCAGCACCCCCGTGCCTGTGATCAGAGATCTTTAGCAGCAGTCCCTCTCGGACCACACATGCGCACCTCCCGCATCACAAGCCGTGAACGGGACATATGTATATAGCATTGTGTGGTCCAGCCAGACCCCAGTTCCTTCTCTACTGCCTTTGGTCTGAGATAGAATCTGCAGCAGAGCCCACTTCTTTTTGACTAGATAGTGCCTTACCTGTCAGTTTTAGTTTAGTTAGTACTTCCTTCTTTTTCTTTCCTCTATGTTAAAAAAATGTTTTCGCTTTACCCTACTCATTACTTCATAGGTTAGGTTTTCATTTCCCCGCTTCCTGCCGACCCGACCGGGAAGCTTTTTCCTTGCCCTTTTGCCCGGATTAAGAGGTATGTCTCTTGCTAACTCACCTTCCCAGTAACAGATGGCTACCCACAGTATATTCGCTGTCTGGCAGAAGGACAAAAATGTTCCCACTGCCACGACTTGAGTGCCAGAGTTAGAAAAGACTGGGACATTCTCTTCATGGAGAAATAACTGCATCCAGCATTGGACCAGGGCCCGGACTCTCCCCATATGCAATTTTCCTGCTTTGACGAGAAGAAATGAGCTCCCTCATCACTCCCTGAGGCACTGCCCGCTAGAACACCATTCCCTGCTAGGTCAGTCACCTAGACATCATTGGACAGGGGACATAGCTCCAGGGCCTGTCCAAATACCTCTAGTCCTGGAACAAAACAACAGTCTAAAGACCCTAACCGGGCAGACCTACAGCCCTTGGCATCGTCTCTCAGCTCTGGAGACCAAGACAGACCAACTTTGGGCACTAAATGTTGGCACTTATGAAGCCGTTGGCACTGGGCAAGTCTCCAGCTCCACCTGCTGGCTGCTTAAGAGACTGTATCTCTTCCTCTGCACTGATTCATGCATGAGTGCGGATGATGTTGCTACCTCCTCCTCAGGAGTTCAGATGCCCTAAAAAGCTACTTGTATCTGATGTGCCTGAGTCACCACCCTCAAACACGACCTCCTACCACTTCCACCCTCCTCTCTGGGCTCATGACATTCTTTCCTTTTCTCTTTGAGGACCACAACTCCTTTCCCCAGTGACAAGGAGGAAGAAGAGGAGGAGGAGTGCTCCATCACACCCTCTTGTTTGAGACAGGCACAAATGACTTTCTCTACATGTCCTTACTATTCACAATCCACTCCTGGACCAGAACCCTGGTAGGGACCACTGTGGATGCAACCCCAAACATTCCACTCCCTCCACATTGGCCATACTGGTTCCCCTGGTCCATGTACAGAGCCCAGTTCAGGAAGCCTCCCCTGGAGCAAAGCCAGAGACTTACACCTTTGCCTTCTCCACCAATTTCTCTTCCACCAGAGACCAAGCCTCCCCTGGTAACAGATGAAGAGGAAGAAAAGGAAGAGGAAGCTCCACTACATTTCTCCTCTTCTTCCCTTGATGAGGCTCTCATGCCTCTGTCTCCTACTGCTGCTGCTGATTTCAAGCATTTTCAAGAATTATTTCGCAGGATTGCAGACTCCCTCCAGATTCCTTTGGAGGAAGTGCAAGATCAGCAACATAAACTGCTCAATATCCTGCACACACCCTCCTCCACAATAGCCCTCCCGATTAATGATGCCCTTCTTGATCCCACTAAACTGCTTGGCAGACCCCGACATCCATCCCTCCGACCTGCAAATGGGCAGACAAAAAATATGATGTCCCCGCAAAGGATATGGTTATTCGGTTACACAGGTGATGTCTTCAAGTGGGGCTACGTATAATATATGTCCCTCACAGACACAGCCTACACAAACTCTTATCCATGCTCAAGAAGTTCAAGGCCTCGCTACTGTGGTGGACACAGCCCAAGAATGTCTGTGTAGGGATTCCTTTCCTTCAACCAGCACCCGCCGACCATGATTCCAACAACCTTATTCAGTTGGGGAGCACACCTTCACACTCATACAGTGCAGGGCAGATGGTCCTTAGTCAAACCCACCCTACACATCAACCTTCTAGAGCTATGAGCTGTCCGCATTTTCTCTCACTGATCTCACATTGCACCATCAGAGTCATGACGGATGGACAAATCATCTGCATGTTTTATATCAACAGGCAAGAAGGAGTGAAGTCCCACTTTTTTTGGATGCGCTGAAATTATGGAACTGGTGTATCCAACACGACATCACCATCTCAGCCACATACGTCCCTGGACACTGGGGAACAACACTGAAGGCTCATTGAACAGGAGATTCTTCCATGCTCATGAGTGGGAACTGGATATGCAAATCCTTCAGTTTATCTTCAACCACTGGGTATTCCTCACCATAGATCTTTTTGCCACACCGCAAAACGCCCACTGCCCTCAATTTGCTCCCAGGTGGGACTGGGACATGGATCTCTGGGAGACGCATTCCTCATCACATGGCATGCGCCACTACTCTATGCCTTCCCTCCCTTTCCCCTTCTGTTTCAAGTGCTCCACAAGAAACAGGAGCACTGAGCCCTTGTCATCCTTATAGCTCGGACATGGCCACGACACATCTGGTATACTTACCTCCTTCACATGACGATATGCCCTCCGATCTCTTGCTATCTGAGTCCGTGACTCCTTTCACAGGCTGTGGGTTGCATCTTCCATCCCAATCCACAACTGCTCCACCTGAAAGCCTGGCTCCTTCATGATTCTGGGATTTGGAAATAATCTGTTTGGAAGCAGTTAAACAGGTACTGTTGAATAGCAGACGCGACACTACTAGACACACTAACTTCCAAAAATGGACTAGATTCCCATGCTGGTGCGTCTCCCATCATGTCGATGCAACAAGTGCTCCATTACTACTTATCCTGGACTTTATTTTAAACCTTAAACAATTGGGATTATCCACTAGCTCCATCTGTGTGCATTTGGCTGCCATCACAACCGTCAATGCCACACAGACAGCCACTTTGTCTTCACACACCCACTCAAGAAAAGTTTCCTGAAGGGTCTTCAAAATCTTTACCCTCACATACAAGATCCAACCCTGGCCTGGGACCCTGGCCTTGTCTTACGCTCTCTTACTAGGCCTGTGTTTCAAACAATGGCAATGTGCTCCTACTTCACTTATCTATGAAAACAGCATTTCTTGTTGCTATTACCTGTGTCCGATGGACTGGTGAAATTGGAGCACTTATGACATGCCCCCCCGTATACACTTTTTTATAAAGACAAAGTTATGTTATGTCCTCACCCCAAATTTTTTACCCAAGATACAATCTGCTTTCCCTCTTAATCAATCTATCCACCTGACTTGCTTCTTTCCAAAGCCTCATAGCAACCAACAGGAGGCAGCGCTGCACACCATTAGCTTTCTACCTGGACAGAACTAAACCTTTCCGAAAATTGCCATGCTTATTCCCTTTAATGGCCAAAAGATCCAAGGGCGCAGCCATCTCTAAGAAACGCCTTTCCAAGTGGATCTTGCAGTGTATACATCTATCCTATCAACTACACAATTGACAATCTCCTCCTGGAACTAGAGCACATTCCACTTGCCACTTCCATTGCTTTTCTCAATAATGTCCCAACTGCTGACATTTGCAAAGTGGCCACATGGGCATGAGCAGGCACTTTTCCCCATCACTATGCCATCGCTCACACCGCCGCCACAGATACTGTCCTAGGGCATGCTGTCCTATCATCTGCAGGAAATGCTGCTCCAAAGCCCCAGCCTTCCTATTAGGGGCACTGCTTCCTAGTCACCTACAGTCGAGCACTCATAGGCCATCATTCGAAGAAGAAAAGAAGGTTACTCACCGTGTGCAGTAATTGAGGTTCTTTTAGATGTGTGTCCCTATGGGTGCTCTAGTACCTGTCCTCCTCCACTGTGCTTTGGAGCTGAAACATAAGCTCAGCAGCAGGAAGAAACTGGGCGGGGGTGGGAGGGGCGGTCAGGCTGCCCAGCACTAAAATAATATGTCCCGCTCACGACGTGAGATGAGGGAGGTGTGCATGTGAAGTCTGATGGCCACTGCTGCTGCTGATCTCCGATTCCAGGTGCACGGGTGCTGCTGCACCGACAGTGGAGCACCCGTAGAGAAACACATCTTGAGGAACCTCGGTTACTGACAGGGTGAGTAACCATCTCTTTTCTAAAAGCTCTGCTCTAGGAATTAAATTTGGGAAGTTCTACGGCCTGTGTTATACCAGAGGTCAGACTAGACGATCCTAATCAGAGGCGATGTGTGTGGGGGGCATGCAGGGTCAAGTGCCCCTCGATTGGCCTGCCGGAGGTGGGGAAGGAGAGGAGGTCTGTTCTTCTCTCCCTGCACCTCTCCCTCATCAGGTCAGCCGCTCTCCCTGGCAGCCGGGCAGGGAGCAGGATGGAGCCATTTCTGCCTGAGAGAGCCTGGCTGGGAGGCAGCAGCGGCCCGCACCCTGCCAGGGCTCTGCTGCTGGGGACAGGGGTTGAGTGAGCCGGAGCCCCCTGTCACCCAACTGGCATGCTCAGCCCCTGTCCCTGGCAACCGAGGGCGGGGGGGGGTGGGAGTTACATGTCCAGTATGGGGAGGCACCAGTCATCTATGATCCTAATGGTCCCTTCTGGCCTTAGAATCTATGATTCAAGAATAAGCTGCAATGTTGCAGCTCCAGTTTACACCAGTTCCGTGTGTATACACTTGGAGTTTGCACCAGCATAGATGCTTTGGTATAGCTATGCCAGTACAAATATCTGCAGTCTGTCCCCCAGAAAGAGCTTCTTCTTGAGTAGCCATTCCCAGCACTAGTTGACATTTTTCAAACCCTAAAGTAATTTTCTCTAAAAATGGCTTTTTTTCTTAACTAGATTTTTTTTTTTGGGGGTGGAAAATTGTCAACCTTATAAAAATGTTCTTTTCTCATGATATTTGTTTTCTCAAAATGATGAGTGAAAACCACTATCAGAATGGTTATCAAAATTCTTTCATTTGTCATAGCCCTAGTTTCAATCACCATTTTAATAAACGTTTTGATGAAAATGATTGCAAAAAATTCATGACAAAATAGGTCCATTTTTCACCCTGTGAGATGAGAACAGCTTCAACATTTTTCTTTGCCAGAGGACGTTGTGAAGGTCAAGACTATAATAGGGTTCAAAAAAGAACTAGATAAATTCATGGAGGATAGGTCCATCAATGGCTATTAGCCAGGATCAGCAGGGATGGTGTCCCTAGCCTGTTCGCCAGAAGCTGGGAATGGGCGACAGGATGGATCACCTGATGATTACCTGTTCTGTTCATTCCCTCTGGGGCACCTGGCACTGGCTACTGTCAGAAGACAGGATACTGGGCTAGATGGACCATTGGTCTGACCCAGTATGGCCATTTTATGTTCTTCTGTTTTCCTGAGAGGGAGAAATCACATTTTGACCATCTCTATTCACAGTTAATAAAGGTAAAAATCCTTGATTAGGCTTGTACAATTCAAGGGTGACATATTTGTTAGATCTAATATTGATGACTTGATATCTGAGAGTCAGAAAATTCCATTAGATAATATTCTCTCTCTCTTTGCTATTTCTAGGTGCTGATACTGGTTTCAAAATGGTGGCAGGGAGGTAAGTGACAGCTCTTTGATAGCAGGAATAGAGTGAATTTTTTCACTTGCCCCAGGCAGCTGCTTGTGAAAGAATGATGGAAGGAATGCAAATGAAGACACCCGTTACCATACTTGGAAATGTTTGATTAATCACGTGGACCGTGGGTGAAGCACTGTTAATAAATCACGTAGGGTTACTAAATATAAAAAGGGATGGCTACTGAATAACTCAGCACATGTGTAGCAGTTACATTGCTACTTCCCTAGGTAATATTTTACTTTTCTCTTTGCGTTCATGCTGTATTATATTGTGGAGTAAAAGTTCTCTTCTTGTTGGAAAATAATGGCCCATCTGACAAAAAATGTAAATTTGATATAAATCTTTTGAATAATCTTCAGTTCCCATCCACTCCCCACTTTCTGTAACCTATGATGCTACAAGGGGACATTGATAAGTATATTTATCCAAACTATGTTCTTTGAAGTGAATTTGGTGCTTGTGAAAAGGATGAGAGCCATAGCACTGGGGACTAAAGCTCTCAGCTTACCAGTGAAATAGGTATGCCAGAAGGAGGGGCAGTGCAATTATCCCCTCAGGTGGGTCTGCCAATGGGTTGCCAATAGTCCCTTATTTTTTTCATTTCTGTACAGCAAGATCAGGAGTTGCTGAGTGCTGCAAAAAGCATCAGGAAATACCCCTGGAAGATGTAGGTGAGTAATGCTTATTATTATTATTATTTATTGATAATAATGATAATAATAATACTGGGAGGAGAAGTGGGGTAGGGATGCTAAGAAAATAGTCCCTTATTTTTGAAATACAGTGTTGGCAACCCTATGTGACCTGGTGCAATCTCTGTTAGAAATGTGTGATTCAGGCCTTGATTCAACAAAGCGCATAAATACATGTGCAGTCCTGTTGGCACAGCACATGCTTAAGTACTTCGCAGGATCAGGACTTAGGTTTCCATGATCATTCAGAGGAAATCCAGCCCGCTCCTCCACAGATATGGATGCCACCTGGGCCTCAGAACTGGTGCAGTTCTACTGTGCAAAACAGGAGGCTGTATTTAGGGATGTATCACATGAGCTGACCCCTCTCCCTCTTTGGTTTCCCCTTTCCCCTCCTGTAGGTCTGAGGTCAGTCTTCCATGTATAGCACAGAACAGTCACCATCCATTCACAGGCTGTTACTTTTCCACTTCTAACTAACCTTATTGAACCGTTTACATTGACAATGTTTAGTGTTGGCTTCTCTTATCTCATTGAACTTTGCTAGCTATGGGTAAATTTTCAGAGATTAGCTCCCTTGGCCCCACAGTGTCTGAGCATGGAAAAATTACTGGCACCAGCATGCATCTTTATTAAAGCCACTCCTCCGTCTCCCCCCAAATTCAAATAATTGGAAAACAAACCAACCCAAACCCCAGAAAATATTCAAAGTGTCAAAAATGATAAACAATTAACTGACGGTAAAATTCAGTTTGCATTTTCTAGTTCAGAAAGGGCACTGGACCAAAGCTCCACTGTTTTGCCTGATAAGCAGCTGATATCAGTGTTGTTACCTTTGATACAGTCTATTTGATCAGCCAAAATAGTCCAGGTTTGATTTGGGTTATGTTTGTTGGTTTGGAGGACTAGATGACTCGGGATCAGAAATGAGATACAAAATTAACCACCTCTAAGTCATAAACATCAATGTTGTCCAGATAGGAAATGACTGGCAGTTTCTCTTACCTGCTGGCTCAGGGGCCTATCTGAAAACAGCTGATGGTCTCAGTCCAGTTCTTACTGGACAGGTGTGCCTGTCGCAGTATAACCTACCAGCATTGCACCTGCGCTGACCCTTTACGCAGAACGGCAAAGGAATGGAGGATGGGCAACCAACTCCCTAGAGTTCTAGAGATGGTTCCTCTACAATATGCTTTTGCAGTAAGAAGACATCCCCCCACTAAAACCTCCACTGACTGCTCATTTAAAATGCCTATGGTATCACTTGGGTTGCTTCCCATAGGGAATTCCTTTGATGGACATGCACAATTGGTCCCGCAGAAGCTGCTCCGGTTAGGTTGCCTGTGGTCAAACATTGTGTAATGGATCTCTTAGCTTGCTAGCCTAAATTCAGGCATAAATTTTACATATGGAAATGTCAATGCACCAGTCTCTCTGGATAGACTGGTCATACGGGATGTTATTTGGGAAGCAGAGAACGGACAAAACAGGCATCTTTGGTGGAGATGTTGAGTGTACTAAGCTGAGGGCCAACAGGGAATGAGATCACAGTACAGTTTGCATTGTGGTCCTAGCCTAGGTGAAAAGGTGTTCTAATTGGAATGCCTGAAGCTTCAATGCACTTGCAATGCCCTGTGCTTATGTAAGCAGTGTCAGGGTGAGCTCCACCCTGACATCTGGTGGTGAGGTGTGGCAAGTTGTGGAAAAAAAACTTTAGGGGCTGATCTCATTTGCATAGGCACACCCACCCCGCCTAGACTGAGGCCATAGCTGCCCAAATGGTCACTTCGGCTGCTGTGGGATCCCCAGTGTCTCTGTTATTGGGGCAGGAAGAATAAATTGTTATTACCCTGATTATGGGAACTGTGCTTGGAACTGTACTTGGCCTTTTGCTATGATGGAGGGACTCACCATCAACTAAGTAGCACTCGCTAGGCAAGGGTCATGGGTTCCAAAACTGTGTGAATTGAGAGAGACTTGAGACAGGTATTAGTACCTGGTGGTGTGGGCCCCTTTGTGAGGGCCTGAAGCACCAATTGCACCTCTGTCTCTCTCCACTGTGGAATGTCAGAGCTAATTTTGGGTCTGTTAAGAGTCTTGCTACAGGTACTGTGCTGCATTCACTTTGGCCTTAAGGTGCACCAGCACTAAGGCCCCCACTACTATGAGCTAAAATCACTGAGAGCTGAAATCACTGAGCACTGTGTCAAGTAGTGGGGAGCCAGAAGATCTAGAGTGCAGCGGCGTGTTTGTGAGACGGCGAGCTGTGCGGAGTGGAGCCGGTCGTGAGACAGCGGTGTGTTCGTGAGACGGCGAGCTGAGCAGAGCTGTTCGTGAGACGGTGAGCGGTGCAGAGCGGAGCCATTCGTGGTGGAGCAGAGCCGTTCGTGAGACAGCGTAGCAGAGCAGAGCCCTGTGGGGCAGTCAGCTTCAGGACACGTAAGGTGCCCCTTACCCCTTTCCCCCACACACAGGCACATTTTAGCCAGACTGGGGAGTAACACTATGCAGATGAACTTTTGAACTCTGGGGCTGGACTTTTTGGACTTTGGGTGATTTGTGGATTGCTGGACTCAAGAGACGTTTGGGTGCTGGGACTCAAGAACCCGAGGGAAAGGGGCATGCCCCAATTTGCTTGGGGTGGTTTTTTTTGCTCATGGGTTGTGTTATGAATCCTGTTGGTGGTGTTTCCCCAAAATAATGCCACATTGTTTCTCTCTGTTATTAAAAGGCTTTTTGCTACACTCAGACTATGTGCTTGCGAGAGGGGAAGTATTGCCTCTTGGAGGCGCCCAGCGGGGGTGGTATATATTTGTCCCAGGTCACTGGGTGGGGGCTCGAGCCGGTTTGCATTGTGTTATTGGAATGGATCCCCTAGATATTGAACCCGGCCCTTGTTGCTGCCAACTCTGATGGGCAGAAGGGTTACACTTATATATGATAGGACATTTTACAAGCACTAGTTACAAGCTGGTTGCAACCCTTGTGCTAAGGAGCCAAATTTATCTCTAATCTAACTCAACTGACTTTTGATGAATTATGCTTGGGATGAGGTTGACCCAAGTTCCTTAGCTCAGATCCACCCAAACCAATGCAAACTTAATCTGTTTCTCCCCAACGTGGTCTGGAATCTACAAGTGTTCTAGCTGCATCCACTGATCCTCTAAACCCCATCCCATGATCTGCAGATTCATAGATTATAAATCCAGAAGAGACCACTGTAATCATCTAATTTGACCTGCATAATACAGGCCATAGAACTTCTCTGAATTAATCCCTGTTTGAGCTAGAGCATAATTTTTAGAAAAGCATCCAATCTTGATTTTAAAATTACCAGTGATGGAGAATCTACCACACCCCTTGGTAAACTGTTCCGATAGTTAATTAGCCTCACCGTTAAAAATTGTGCTTTATTTCCTGTCTGAATTACGTTTAGCTTCAGCTTCCAGGCATTGGATCTTGTTATGCCTTGCTTTGTCTGCTAGACTGAAGAGCCCACTATAGGTGCTTATGGTCTGGGATCGAGTCACCCCTTAGATTTCGCTTTGTTAAGCTAAATATATTGAGCTCCTTGAGTCTATCACTATAAGGCAGGTTTTCCGATTCTTTAATTCTCTTAGTTCTTCTCTGAACCCTCTCCAGTTTATCAACAGCCTTCTTGCATTGTGGACACCAGAACTGGATGCAGTGATGTAGTGCTGTTTGTGTGCATGCGTGTGTATGACCAACATTCAACAAGTCGTCCTGCAGATTTGGTTCCCTGCTCCCCAACAGGATGGGCAGGTTTGTGGGTGGGAGGGTGGCAGCTCAGGAACTGCTTCCATGGAGCTCAGGAACTGTGGAGCTCAGGAACTGCTTCCATGGAGAGTCCTCCGTCCCATTCCTTCTCCCCTAGAGCTCCCACGTGAGAGGTCACCTCCTGGAGCTCCAGAGTGCTCCCCCTTTCCGAAGCTGAGCTCCCTGGTGTTTATGAGCACCACTCAGCCATGGCCAATCCCTTCATATATAACTGTATCCACCTCTGTTTTTAAGAGTTGGCAAGGATGAGTTAAGCGCTGTGCAAGGCTGAAGACCCAGGGTCGTAAGGAGGAAGGTCAGGATGAATGGCAAGGGAAGAGGGGGTGACATGCTTTGCCCTGGATTGGGAAGGGAGTCTACTTTGAAATAGTGCTTGTGGGGGACTCTCCCAAAATCTCCACTCCTCTGTGTGTGTGTGGATGTACCTGGGCGAGTTATGGAAGAGACCATCTCCTGCGGTTAATTCATACAACAGGGATGATTAGGCAGCTCCATGTTCAACATCATCATTGTTTTATAAGGCCGGTCACCTAGAGATTTGCAGGGTAAAAGGCACTGGAATAGAGATTTCAGGTCAATGTTCTGGTTCACCTCTTCATGGGATTATTTATTCACAATATTCTTGGAACCAATTCAATCTTTGTCTCTCCCTGCACATGCATAGTTCATCAAGTTTCCCCAGAGTACATAACCTCTGGAGGAAGGTGGAGTTAGCAGGGTTAGCCTTAATATATTACGAACTATATAATTTCCAAAGGACTGAAGCTGGCTTGTGCACGGAAAGGCTGAATTTTCCTCCTTGCCGCCTCTACAATCCCAACATTTGATTAGGCAGTCAAAGCAGCAGACTTTGTGCAGATGGATTTCATTGCTGGAGCCATTGGAGGTAAATAAAGAAATAAAATGGTGTATGATGAAAGCTGTTTTTCCTGTTAATTTAAAGGCAGCTCCTAATGCCACAAATGGCAATGCTATAGTTGAGGGTCTTTCAGTGATTTATTGAGAAATCTCTTTTTTTAAAAACGTATTCTGTTAATTTAAAGAACCAGCAAACTTACAGAGCTGTTAAATGAATATAGTTAAACATATGGTTAGCTAAGGTTATTGCTCTGCAACGCCCAGTCTAATTCCAAAAGTATTAAGCAAAACAACATGAAAACCCACACGTGGCAGCAGGAGACAAGAAGATGGAACAAATTGAATGCAGATACTGGCAGACACTGCTGGTGTGGTACAGCCTCAGTTATCTGATATCCTAGGAGTACAGTTAGGCAGTAAGAGTAGGAAGAACTGAGGTCATTTTCAGTATAATTAATAGTGCGGAGAACTGACTGTTTCAATTAACAAGGAGGTTTGGATTAGTGACATTTGGATAACTTTAAGTTGGTCTTTATTTGCAGTTTCAGGGGTTATTACAACGCAGACTTGTTGCATAGCAGAAGTTGATCTGGGAGCAAATTGTTTACCAATTTTTTTAAAAGGCACCACTTAGTTTTAGATTTTTTCAGAGTGCTTGTACATATGAAAGCTTGCTTTGTTTTAAACAATGAAATTAGGCAAGTGATCAGCAAAGAGTGTGGTCTAATTACCTGGGAGATTTTGAAAGAGAAAAGCGCTAAATGGCTAAGATTGATCAGAACTGGAGAAATGTAGTGTCATCTTTGCTAGCGAGGGTCAGACAAATTTGGCATATGGCTGAGACATATGCTACCAACAATTCCAACCAGGCTTCCAGATCCTCTGAACTTTGGCAGCCCTTTGCTGGTCAGTTCAGGAGAGGCTCATTGCCCATGTAGAGTTTTAAGTAGGAGAACATACTTAAGGTCTGCCTCTATGTGATAATTGGGAGGTACAGTGAGCCCTGGGTGGGATCTGGAATGACTGCAGGAGCAGGAGAGATGGATTCAGTCCCTTCATTGTGGTTCCCTTCCCTTCTCTGTACTCAGTCACCTCAGACTGTGTGGTGGTTTGGGGAGCCTGGGCATTGGAGGGATATGGTTGACAATGACGAGCTGGGGCAAGGCTGTGAAAGAGATTCTTTAAGCCTTGGTTCTGTCTGCCACATTGGGCAGCAGCTGTGCAGTAAGTGTATCTGTGGGAATGGGAATGGAAGGCACTCAGTACTTGTTGGATCCTGCCCTACGCAGATGCATTGCAGGAGTGGTCCATCCCTCTGGGGTTGTAATCAGAAATACTTTTGGTTATTTTAAATGCACCACATTGCTATGCATACAGAATCCTCCTAGCTGCTACCTAAGGCAAACTCGCTGCTTTTCTATGATGTGCAATGCCTATAGAAGGCAAGCTCCTCTGAGATATTTTGTCCAGTACCCTAGAGAGTTTGAATGTAAGTCAGTGGGAATTTTGTCTGTGCAAGGACATCAGGGATTGGCCCAATGCCCATCATTACCAGTCTGATGTGGATGATGCCATTATCTCTTTGAAGGGTGTTTTCCAGATTAGAGATTTCTTGGAGAACAGACATTTGTGGTTGACTTTCTCTGAACCTTGCAGTTGGTGTATGGCTTGTGTTTGATTCTGACAAATGTTAAAGAGTTGAAGCAGTCTCGTCTTGTGTATTTTCACATTTCCAAATATGTTGCAAACCCAGACAATTTGCATCAAAACAACTAAATGGTGACACAGCGTTTCTGTTTAATTAACTGCACTCCTAAGTCCTTGATGTGTTTTCGCTTTTTGGAGAAAACACTGCCTGGCTCCTATTGGAGAATAGCAAAGAGTCACAGCCCCCTTAAAATCCTGGCTGATGTCTATGTTGAAAATATTCAAGGTGATAAGTTATCTACAAGCACAAACATGCACAGAACTATTGTGCAGCTCCTCACATGTGCACGTGCACACACACACACAACCTACTGCACAGCTCCTCCCACTGCTGTTGCTTCTAAATGTATCAGAATCAAGGGAAGCTTTGAGTGCACAGTGACACAGTGTGAGACATGCCTGAGAGAAATCAGAGGATGCACAATACCTGCACTTGTGACACCACATGTTGGCAACGTGAAACCAATGTAAACATGTCCACTGCTCAGAAAGATCTTCAGTAATCAGGACATGGGGTGGAGGTGCTAGAAAGCTTATCCCTTCATATATAACTGGGTCCACCTCTGCTTTCTGGCCTGTATATTGCAGGTGCCCAGGCCAGGGTGGAGATGACTGAAAGGGCTCTTTTCTGCCTGAGGTATAGAGACCTACTGTTCTCTTAGGCAGAAGGCAAGGTGTGTCCACATTGCTCTGTAGCCTTCAGGGAAGTGTGACCAGTCAGCTGTGGACATGTCCTGGCTCCCCTGCCAACTGCTACCATCAATAGCTGGTGCTATATAAACCAACCACACACTGCCCAGGGTTAGAAAAACTTCCGTTATGGGCAGGTTACTCTATAATTGTCCATAAAGGGACAATACACTGGATCAGATGAACCAGGGGTCTGACCTGGTATAGCAATTCCTATGCTCTACTGCTCCTTTGCAGAGCAGCCAAAAGGAGTTCTTCAGAGCTTATCTTCCTTCCCCAGCACCCATGAGCCAGGGTGGTTGCTTCTCTATGTGCCTTGTGCTAGCAAGGCCAGGATTTCACGTATAGCTATTACAGTCAGTTGTGTTAATATAATTATAATTTGTCTTCCACTATGTTATTTTTTCATTGAAGATTACCTGCACAGTTTGCTTCTTCTCGATCCATATCCTCACAGGACCCCCAGCTATGTTTCATATCAGGAACTACTGGTGCAGGGAAACACAAGCTGCAGTGATAACTGTGTACATCCAAAAAAAACCCCAAACAAAAAAAACAAAAAACCAGCCAAATTGGGCACAAAGACAGGGACTCAGAAGAGCTGGGTTCTGTTCCTGGCTCGGCCACTGGGTGATATTAGGCAAGTCACTTCACTGCTCTGTTACTCAGTTTCCCCATATGTAAAATGAGCATAGTGATATTGGGATCCTTTGTAATGCGCTTTGAGATCTACTGATGAAAAGCTCTATAAAAGAGCTAGGTATTATTAAAACCCAGATGGGTCCTTAACTTGATTTCACTCTTTTATCTTCTATCCAATTTACAGCATCCAGGCACCACCTTACTGAACAGAATATTTTTATAGGTTCTGCCTCCCTTATGTGTTCTATACAGAGCGGCTCTTGTTTGGTTCTGCTGTGTAAACCAGGGGTCTCAAACTCAAATGACCATGAGGGCCACATGAGGACAAGTACATTGGCCTGAGGGCTGCACCACTGACCACGTCCTCCCTGCCACTGCAGCTCTGGCCCTGCCCCCACTCCACCCCTTCCATGAGGCCCCGCCCCTGCCCTGCCTCTTCCCTTCCCTGCCCCCATTCCAACCCCTTCCCCAAAATCCGCACCCCAACTCCGCCCCCTCCATGCCCCCAGGGGGTGCAGGGGGGGTGCAGGGTGTGGCAGGGGGCTCAGGGCAGGGGGTCGGGGTGCAGGAGGGGTGTGGGATGCGGCAGGGGGCTCAGGGCAGGGGGTTGGGGTGCAGGAGGGGTGCGGCAGGGGGCTTAGGGCAGGGGAGCAGGGTGTAGCAGGGGGCTCAGGGCAGGGGCTTCGGCTGCAGGAGGGATTTGGGGGGCAGGTCCGGCCCGGGAACGGGGAACCGTGGCCAATGGGAGCTTCGGGGGAGGTACCTGGAGGAGCGGCCAGGGCAACACGCAGACCCCTATGCCCTCCTCCCCCCCCAGGTCCCAGCTGCTTCCTGGAGCGGCGCGGGGGCAGGGCAGGCAGGCAGCCGAGCTGGAGCCGCTCTAGGTAAACACTGGGGAGGCAGGGGGGTCGCGGGGAGCTGGCAGGCTGCAGAAAATAACCCCGCGGGCTGCATGTGTGAGACCCCGGGTGTAAACAGTACAGCCAGCTCCTGCTATCACTGTCCAGGGCTATTTATAGAAAGTGACAGTAGTTCACAGCATTGCAGCTTTCCACAGCCTTTGATAAACTTGACTGGACACCTCCGATGTGTAAAAGCTTCATGTCTTGGGTGCGTAATCCCTTCTCAGGAGAATAAAAAGCACACCTGGAATTTGGTAGACTTTGGGGCTTGTGGTGCAGAGAGGAGCCAAAATGAAACTGTGGGAAATGTACCAAGGAGAGGTATCCGTGTTGCTAACGCCTCTTCCCCAGTCAGAGGATTCTGGCCAGGGCAGCAGTCAGTCTGGCATTGAGGAAAAGCTCCCGGCCTTGCTCAGATTTCAACCCTGCCCGGGGATGTGGGCAGGTCCAGTGCAACCACTAGGCGAACTAGGCGGTCGCCTAGGGTGCCAAGTGGTTGGGGGTGCCAAAAAGTGGTGCCCTGGCTTGGCAGGGAGGAGCCGCCTTCTGGAGGCACCGGAGAACCAAAGCGTCGGCTTGCGGGAGCGGTGAGCCCCAGCCATTGAGGAGGTGAGCTCCAGCCCAGGCTGTGGCCCAGGGCCCCCCCGCCCCCTGGGGGGTTCCTGCAGGCTGCAGCAGATGCATGCGGGCTGTGGCCCCCGTGCACCCCCCGGCTCCCCGCTCGCCGCGCTTGGGCTCTGCGGCTTCCGGGCATGTGAGCCGGCGCTGCCGCTGGGGCACGGGGCCCTGAGCCTGCTCCGGGAGGGGTGGCGGCAGCTCACACTCCCGGGAGCCACAGAGCCCGAGCGTGGCGAGTGGGGAGCTGGGGGACGCACGGGGGCTGCAGCCCGGGCAGGCCCGTCCCCCGGCTCCCTCCTCACCACACTCGGGTTCTGCGGCTCCCGGGTGTGTGAGCCACTGCTGCCACTGCCCCTCCCGCTGCCTCAGCACTCTCCACGGGAGGGGCTGTGCGTGCGGCAGCCGGGCAGCGTGTTTTGCCTCCACGTGGAGCCAGCATCTGACCGGCATGGGCATGGTAAGGGGAGTCCCGGCCGGGGGGCAGTCATAGAGCAGGGGGAGGGTTGGATGGGTCGGGAGTTCTGGGGGTCCTGTCAGGTGGCGGGGAGTGGTTGGATGGGGCGTGGGAGTCCCGGGGGTCTGTCTGGGGGCGGGGGTGTGGATAAGGGTTGGGGCGGTCAGGGGACAGGTAGGGGGTAGGATCCTAGGGGGGCAGTTAGGGTGGCGGGGGGGAGTCTCAGGAGGGGGCAGTCAGGGGACAAGGAACAGGGAGGCTTAGGTAGGGGGTGGGGTTCTGGGGGGCAGTTAGGGGCAGGGGTCCCAGGAGTGGGAAGTCGGGGGACAAGGAGCGTGGGGGGGAGGTTGGGGGTTCTGGGGGAGGCAGTTAGGGGGTGGGAAGTGGGAGGGAGTGGATGGGGGCAGGGGTAGGGCGGGGCTCTCCCCCCCCATCCTCTTTTTTTGATTGTTGAAATATGGTAACCCTAGGCGAGGGGGAAGCCTGGGGGCGCATCCGCTGCAGCCTGCAGGAGCCCCCAGGGGGTAGGGGGGGATGCCAGGCCGCAGCCTGGTCGGGGGGGCGGGGCGGGGCGTGCAGCTGCTCCCCGCTAGCGGCGCCGCCGCCTTTGCAGGGCTGCTGCCCCCTGCGCCGCGCCGGCTCCTCCATGGCTGGGGTTTGCCGCCGCCGCAAGTGGGACACTCTGGCTCTCCGGTGCCTCCAGAGGGCGGCTCCTCCCTGCCGAGCCGGGGCACCGCTTTTTGGCACCCCAACCACTTGGCGCCCTAGGCAGCCATCTAGTTTGCCTAGTGGTTGCACCGGCCCTGACTGCATTGGTTATATGTCAGGGAATATTTTCAAGCTTTTCTTACCAACCCTGACGGCTAGAAAATACTTTTTTTAAAAACAAAAGCATAGATTATGCTGTAATTACAGAACGCCAAGAGCTCTCAGACTAATAGTGTCTATGTCTTATTCTAGCCCAGGGCAGAAGGAGTCAAGGACCAACACAATATGTACCTAAACTTCAGCTTAATTTACAATGTATTTGCCATTGCTGCTGTTACTCAGAGAGTGAAACAGGAGAGAGTTTATGAATGTTCCATGGCCTTGGAACAGCATGAGGGACTATTGTGGGCTGGAGGTGGTGTTATGCAGAGCTGTCTCTTGTATATCCCTAGCTCTGTAACATTTGCAGGCCACTTCCTCTGTCAGTCCCTCAAGCTGTTTTATCCAGAGGGACAGGTGGTAGTAAAAGCCCTGTAAGAGGGTCTATGTGTCTGTTTTTGCATTCTGCATATTTTTATGTGTGACAAGGCTGATTAATCCCTATCAAGATGCTAAATATACCCAATATTAACCCAAATCCAAAAGGAAGGCAGGAATTCACTGGTCCCTGCCTGTGAGCCAAGAATGTATCACAAAGCAGCAGGGAGTTCTTCCTTCTTGAACGCAGTGGGGGCAGCCAGAAGACTACGTTTTAGCTCTGCCACACACAAAGATCCCTTTTTTAAAAGGTCTTCCAGTAGCCACAAGTGCCACCTTAAACCACTGAGAAGCTTGCAACTCACATAAAGCCAAATCCTGCCCTTGGTTGAGGACGTGCTCCTGCATGGAAGGAACACTGGGTGTGAGTGAGGTCTGCACAGCAGAAGGGCACAGTAACATACTCACTGCCATGCCCTTGCTCTCCAGGAAACCCTCCTCCCCAGTTTAATGATCTGCCATGGGTACATTTGCAAGAGGCCAAGGCTGGAGGCTCTGTCAGTGAGCAGGAAAGCCAGGCTGGCTGGGGCATGTTTTCATTCTCTGCACACTCTGCTACCTAGACTGAATAAGCTCCTTTTTTCCCCCAAACTCCATCTTTTGCCTGTGTATTTTTCTTTACTGCTCTAGATATTCCTTCCCCTTCCCACAATGTACTTTACTGTAGCTTTTACATACAAAAAGGTGTTTACTGACCTATTTGTTACCGCCTATTGGGCTTTCCCACTGCACAGATTTGATGAAGAGTGTGGGTGGACCGTGCATAGCAATTAAAATAAAGGTTTTTTTTGTTTTTTTTTTGGTAAGTGAGCAAGGATCATGTAAATCTTGTCCAGTATTGTCTACAATGCACTACAGGATTCGCTGCACTACAGGATTAGCTGTTGGGAACCTTGGTGACTCAGTCAAACAGACGCTGTTTACTTCACCATGTAGTAGTGCTAGTCAGTTACCAAGACGACCTTGTTATTTCAGGTGAAATGTGTCTTGTGCAAAGACTACAGCACCCAACTCTAACTTTGTGAAAGAGCTAAATTACAAACACCTTTTAATTGGTGAACCTCCAGGAAACAGATCTGTGTAATTTCCCTGCTCCCTGAAAGGGCTTATACAATACATTAAGACAACTAAATCTGCTTTCAAAACAACAAGACTGGCCACTATAAATGTCCCCTTGTTACGGCTCCATTGTTACTGAGCCAGATTTCCTTTGAGGTCACTTGCAGTTCATGTATTAACCAGAAGTTAGCCATTAGGTAAGCTGTAATATCAAAAAATACTTTGCATTAATGTAGTGTCATTTAACAGAGGAGTGAGACATTTAGAACCATTGGCTGAGAAATATGGTGGCCATAATGGCAGTAATGAAAATCTATTTGTTTTTGTTAAGTAAAGAAACCTACATGAAAACGGTGTGTCTTGTCACTGCCCGCCCTCCCAAATTGTGACAGCAACTTTGCCTCCTAGAATGATGGAGCTTCCATCTCTAGTGACTATTTTAAGATCTAGAAATGTTCCCGTGTGTCTATATTTGGGGCAGATAAATCCCTGTTGAATGTTAAAAGCAGTCTTTGCTGTCACACCATGGTAATAAAGGTCAGCTTGTGTCCAGACGAGCTTTGTTGACCAGCCTGACTTTGGGCATACCCCGTCATTCGAGTTTGGGCATACTCCATCATTCGTCCTCCTCAGTACTGTCACAGTGGGGTGACACTTTAAGCTTGCCAAAGGTGAAACAACAAGGGCAGTTTAGCCTAAGGTCAGCTCTGCCATGCTGATTTGCAAAGCAGCCATTTGGCTTGTGCTCTATGTTGTACACAGCATTACTGCCCTGACATTGCATCACATCACAGTGCAGGGATTCTAAAATCAGCTTGGCTCCTTTTCAAGAGTTGTTTCCTGGTTAAGCATTAATCCTTTGTTTTTGTTCACCTTTCTTTGCAGTGTAGTGTATTTGTTCACTGCACATGTAAAACACACAAATGTGACTATTGCTTTATGGGCTCAATCCTGGAAGGTGTTGGGTGCCCTTAACTCCCATTGAGTAGTCTAGTCTGGGGCTTCATAGGTAGCTCTTGAAGAGTGCCCAAAATGTGCTCCAACATTGCCCTATGAAGTTATAGAATGAAATCACTGGCTACCTCTGCTTAGATCAAGATGGCGTATTGCTGGCTGGAACCTGTAGCCTGCAAACCTCGGTTAATATCTGAATGGCTTCATTCGTTATTACTTACTACTTCTGGTACAGTAGCATCTAGAGGCTCCAGTAGGGGTTATTCAGTAACATCTAGAGGCCTAGATGTTGCCAATGAAGTGGGAGCCACAGTGTGCTATGTATGAAGGCTTGATCCTTGCCCCAGAAAGCTTACAGTCTAAGATGAGAAAGGACATGCAAAAAGCAGGGGAGTAAGAAACAATCAACTATTTTCTTGACATCTCCTGTTAAAACTCCAGACACAACTAAAGTCCAATGTCAACAGGGCAGCCCACAGCCCATGACATTAGCACTGTGCATGGCAACACTTGTTACTTTTTTGTTTATAAACCTGGCTTGCATTATGCTTCTGTTACCTCTGGGATGTTTCCTTTGCCACTCCAAAGTTTTTCTTTTAATTTGTCTCAGCCGCTCTTTTTTGCAACTTGATCTTTGGCTTAGACTTTCTGGTTACCTACAAATTAGAGATATGGTATCAAAAACAACTAGACTTTCTGGAATTGAATTTCACTGAAATTCATTTAATGACTTCCTTTGCATAAGGAAATTGGTCCTGTAATTATGTACATTCTTAACCTTGTTTAATAAAATATCTGTTTCAGGTGGCTTAAGTGCTGTTGTGGGTTATCCACTGGATACAGTAAAGGTATTTGTTTTAACTTTACTTCTAAAACTTAACTTTTTGCTCTTGCCTGTTCCTCTACATTTCTCCCCATTTGGTAAATCAGTGATATAACTGAATGCTTTAAATTTTTCTTTCACATTCTTTATGCAAATATATTCTATAATTAATATCTGATAGTATCTGCTGTCTGCTTGAGAACAAGATTCTACTGCAAATAAAATGGTATGGTATTAATGTATTCATTAATATTTTCTGAATATGATGTCCTTTGTTGAAAGGTGAGAATTCAGACGGAGAGGAGCTATAATGGAATTTGGCACTGCATTCGAGAAACATACAAAGCAGAGAAAGTAAGCACATCTAGTTTAATACATTACATGTATCATAAAAGTGAGTGTAACAACCGGAACAATGATCCTGTGAACCCACTTGTTAGCAGGTGATGAACTGCTAAGTGTGTCTTGCTGATTCATATTGCAAGCAGCCCATCAATTCCACTCTAGGTAGAAGGGAGGAGAGATTTCAGAAGTGACCAAAGAAAACCTAGGGTCTGGACTGGTCGACCCTGAATGGGGACTGTAGAAACAGCCAGCCCTGGGGAGAAGACTTAGGTTGAACTTTATTTTATTGTTAAATTGTTAAGAAAGCTAACTGCAGGCTGAGGGTGACTCTACAGTGAATGGATTGCGTTTCAGAGCAGACTGGATAGGGCACTTGCATAAGTACAGGCTATTTCCTTTCTAATCCATTCTCTCTCTCTCTTTCAAACTAGGCATGGGGATTTTACAAAGGCATGTCACTGTCAGTCTCCACAGTGTCGCTTGTTTCTTCTTTTTCATTTGGAGCATACAGAAACTTCCTTTATAACATCTGCAGATTAAGATATGGCACTTCAGATGTGAAGCCATCAAAGGTGGATATTTCTCTTGCTGGATGTGCTACTGGTGCTGTTCGGGTAGGTAAATCACAAAAAAGACCACAAAGAAAGGTCCCAGTTCCATATATGTGAGGCTGGAAAGAGAGTGAATAGCTTTTGTTCAGTCCTTATAGGAAGGTCATTGGAACCCACTGTTTATAATAACCCTTTGGAATCTTGCAACAGAATTAAAAAAAAAAAAAAAAAGTAGTTCTGCTCTTCCTCTGTTGTGCCCACATGCTGGTTTGGTTTGGCTCAGTATCGCTGGGCACCTGACATTGTTTTTATTTTAGAGAAGAAGATTAAAGCATTTAAAAAACACTTATCACGAGTTACATGTATATGTTTCCTTGCCCCATCTGGTGGACCATTCAGTAGATAATTTTTCATAGCAGATCACATTGTATAGAGCAACTTAATGCCCAGATTAATTCAGGCAAAGCAAATAGCAAAGATTTCTCATCTCAGTTTAATTTCTAGTATTGTTTATAACAGTGGTTCCAGCCCACTCGCACATGTACTAGGACTGGTATAATGTACTGTTAGCTTAGGATTCCCTCCTTTCTTCCCTAATGGCCTGACTGCTTCTTCCTATTCTCCTATGCCCCAGTGCACCACTTTTGCCTGCCTCTCATTCCACTGTGTGCTCCTAACTCATGATTAGGCAGCTCCAAACTTTGGTCTTGCAATTGCTCTGTGATGATTTAGAGCGTGCTCAGTTGAATTGTAGGAGGCTGGGACTGGCTAGCCTTAGGCTGTAAAACTGCTACTGTTGCCTGGAAAAGTCAAGTGTGAGTGATTCATTGGCTCAGGAAGGATAATGATGTTAATCCAAACACTGTGACAGTTTAAAAGTTATACGTTCTTTTAATTTCCCAGGTGGTGCTAATATCTCCTACCGAAACAGCTAAAGTTCGAATGCAAACTCAGAAGCAATCACATTACTCAGTTACAGCTTCTCACCTCCCCAAGCCGAAGTATCAAGGACCTGTGCATTGTCTGAGGATGATAGCAAAAGAGGAAGGTTTTAGGGGTCTATACAAAGGTTGTTCTGCGTTACTGTGCAGGGACTGCCACTCATTTGCAACGTATTTCCTGACCTATAATATCCTGTGTGATTGGTTTACTCCAGCTGGAAAAAATAGACCAGGTATGTGGAGAAAACAGTTCAGGATTGCCTACAAAAATAGCTTCATTTATATTGCATTAACAGGGAAGGTATATTTTGAGTATACATTCCTTTTATCTATCTCCTTGGAAATTTGACTCATAAAAGGTCCTTATTATAGGCTGTTGTGCATTGGTTTTCAACCACAAAGCTTACAATTCTTGCATTTACATAGTACCATTCATCCAAGTGGCTCCCAAAATGATTTACTTACTGAATTCACAAACTATATATAGTGAAATCTGTATGAGGTGACTATTTTAAAGTATCAACGAGTCTTTCAGTATAGTTTTGATCACCCTTTAATTAGACCCCGCAAGCTAAGCAAAGTAGGGTGGGATTCCTTGAATAAATGACATGTAGTGGTTACCCAAAACAGGTTTCCCAGTCAATAGGAATCACATTGCTTAAGAATAAATTGCTTCAAGTTGCAGTGGGGGAGGTCTAGGTTGGATATTAGGAAAAACTTTTTCACTAGGAGGGTGGTGAAGCACTGGAATGGGTTACCTAGGGAGGTGGTGGAATCTCCTTCCTTAGAAGTTTTTAAGATCAGGCTTGACAAAGCCCTGGCTGGGATGATTTAGTTGGGGATTGGTCCTGCTTTGAGCAGGGGGTTGGACTAGATGACCTCCTGAGGTCCCTTCCAACCCTGATATTCTATGATTCTATGAAATGCAGCTACCTCTGGGATGAAACAGGACGCAGTTTTAAAAATGCAAAACAATCTGACTAAAGTCGTTTAGGATAAGAAGCAAAGATTGTCATATTTATTTGAAGATGCAGAGGCTACTTACTATAAGAAGAATGGAACTGAAATTTGACTAAACATGTTGGGGATGACACCGCTACTCTTAGATAATACGCCGTGCAGTTTTTAATGACTGCCAGGGGTTGGAACCATGCAATTTATGGTAGCATAGTGTCCTGCAGTAATACATGGGGAACTGGTTCTCTACTAAGGGGTTAATCGTACGAGGTGCCGAGTGGCCTCAACTCTCATTTGAATAAACCCTTTAACAAAGGATTTAATTCAATCAGAGAGAGTGGCAAGCCCTCAGTCCCTTGAAAAATTGGGGTTTTAGAGGGAGGAGGGCCAGCTAGTGTATCATATCCACCACTTCTTGCAGGAAATGAGTCTTCCTTAAGCAATTTCCCATCTGGGTGGTGTTGCCCTCAATGCTGCTTGGATTGTGAAATCAGACCAACTTCATTAGGCTGTAATTATTCCATGCGTAGCAATCTCTTCTGTACACTTGGAATGCTTCGTTCTCAAGCCAGGCACCTCCTCTTCAGATAGCGATGGGGAGGAATTCCAGCGAGTGAGACAGACCAAGCATTCTTACAGCCCGCAGCACTGCAAGTGCAACATGCCCAGGCTGCAGTTTGAAAACAAAGGCCTTTGAACTATCCCAGACACAGAAACAAAAAAATGTCTTAAGTTTCCTAATAGGCCAGTAACCCCAAGATGGCTACAAAATGCCTCCCACTTGGGCTAAGCCCTTCTGTGAGCAGTTTCAGCAAAGATTATTCTTGGTGAGACAGTTATATAAGCAATTGGAAACAGGTGGTGGGCTCCAGCTGCAGAGGAGCTGAACACCTTGAATTGGGGGCATTCATCACCCTGTAGTGGCAGGCTCCAGCTCAGCCTTAACTATAGTGTCTCAAAAACAAACGCTACATGAAAATAGGTAAGGTGGCCCGAGCCACATGTCCTGTTGCTACATGAAAAAATGAATATGCTGTGAAATCAAAAGGCAGCACATTTAAAACATTGGAAACATTGGAACTACATAGAATATACAGGTGCTAGATATCCTGCAGAATTTACTGCTACAGGCAATACAGGGTAGCAGGATTGCGATCTAGAGAAAGACGTTACAAGGCACAGTTTTGTTAAGAACACAACTTTGTCTTTGGGCAGAAAGGAATTCCTTCTTCCCCTTCCTGAATTGCATAAATGGTCAGGTTCATTGTAGATTGATTTCAGCATCAGGTCAAGCACTGGTCATACCTGGAGGCAGCATCTGAAACTTGATGGTGTATCAACAGTGCTGTTTGAATGGTTCTACAGTGTAAATGGACTTGCATACTGTAGTGATGGGAACAATACAACCCCCTAGAATGGTCTGATATGGCATGACAAATCCAGTAGACTGGCTGAGGTCGCTAGAACTCTAGTTGAAGTCAATGGAAAGTCTGCATGAAGAGACTCTGATCTCACTTATACGGTTGTAAGGCTATTGACATCAGTGGAGTTACTTCTGATTTGGACTGTTGTGAGGTCAGTCACGCTGTACAAAACTAATATTTAGTAAAACAGTCTCTTTCTGCAGTTTTTCCTCTTCTCCCAAAACTGTTCACAGTGTTAGATTTGAACAAGTAGCTGGAAAAAGTCTCTCTGGAAATGCTTACCGCTATATCATTACCATGCTCTGGTTAATTACTCCTACTATTGGTTCTCTTTTTGCAGACATACTGACTGTGCTTATTTCTGGTGGCTCTGCTGGAGTGTTTGGGTGGGCCGTAGCTACTCCTATGGATGTAATTAAATCGCGGCTGCAAGTAGATAACTTGGGACAACGCAAGTACAGAGGACTCATACACTGCATCCGAGTAAGTGTGAAAGAAGAAGGAATAAGAGTTCTTTTCAAAGGACTTGGATTAAACTGCATTCGTGCTTTTCCAGTGAACATGGTGGTGTTCGTAACATATGAAGGTGTAATGAGACTTGCAGACCATCTTATGAAGTAAAAGCATATTACATCACTCGGTTCTAAGGTGGCTGCTTCCTCTGAGAAGACTTTTCGTATAACAGAACACTCAAACAACAGTCCACCAATGGAGGTCTTGGGTGAAATCAGTAGACTTATGGGGGCGTGAAATACAGAATTGGAGGGAAGTGGCTGATTACTACTACATTTTGTCCATTTAGTTGTCTTGTCAAGTTGTCTCCTACTTTTGTACAAACTTGATCTAACTTGTGTAGCACCTCTCTTCACCTGGTTACCTGTTTTAGTGGAAATACCCTTATGGCTTTTGATGGACAGGCCTGTGTTTTTCTGGATCCTGCCTCAGCTCAGTAGGGTGTAACTTCTGTATTCCCATATGAATTTATTTGGCGGTGCCTCCACCCCCCTTGCTCCTTCCTGGCAGGGCAGGGTCACCAGGGTAGCTTGGAAGTAAAATTCTAACCATGGGTAACCCCCACTTACTTGCCAACTCCCAAGAAATAACACAAACACACACAATATATTCAACACAGTAATTATATTAAACAGGAAGTAAATATAACAGGGTAAAACACTACTCTCAGGGTCACCGGTGCCCACACTGATAATATCCGTCAATGTCCCCAGTCATGTGACCTGATACAGCAAATGTAAAATTAGCGGCTGGTTGGTACGCGCACTTTATAGGGGTCCTTGACCACGATATTGTCTGTAGCAGCAATTAGCAACTTGGCTGACTTGGCTTAGTGCAGCCCAACAGACTCACACTTGGGATAAGGTGGTAAGCTCCTCCCAGGTTAATAGGCAGGATTTTTCCCAACAAAGCCCTCTAAACTGGGAGTTGCCTCGAAGAAGGGGCTAAACTGAGGGATTTTGCATCCAGGTCCCCAGAGACTGGTTCTCAGGGGGAACCCTGCATGCAGGCCTGGGATTCACCAGCTCCCCACACTGCGAGTTCTGCCCTTTTTGTGGCTGGCGCCAGACTGCTCCAACATAGCTCCTCCCTCCCCTTTCAGGGCTCCCAGGGGCAGGCATCTCCCTTCCTATTGGTGCAGCTAGTTATTGTTCCTGGGCTTGCACTTGCCAATCATTTGACTCTGCCGCCCTCCTTGCTCTCCGACACTGCCCCTCCTGTCAGCGGGCACCCTGCTGTACTCCCTGGGACAACAGGGGCCCTGGACACTCAGTGTCTCTCCTCTCTGTTGCCTAGCAAAATAAAAACTGGTCTTCACTCCACATGCGTGATTAATAAAACAACACAAACAAGCCCACTTTTGCTGTAAGTCTAACACTGTGCACTATGTATGTACCACAGACACAGGTAAATTGCAAATATACCAAGCAAAGTGTTTTTGATGTGTGAATGCTGGGATCCAGGAATTGACTGTTCTGTTTTGCTTAATGTTGCCTTGACTATGAGCTATTAATTGCAAATTGAATTATCAGAGAACTGTTTCTTCTGATAAATTATCCAGGCTGAAGGCCACTCAGCACAAGGAAGACAACACATTTGCCATGCTGATTACCAAACACTTTTTGCCAGAAACTGCAGCTTTCTGTGTAAACAAGTCTCTTTTGTACCATGAAGTGAATGGCCTTACACTTAAAGCAGTGTTGTGATAGAGGGGCCAGTCTGCGGCATATATTTTTGTCTTGCCTTTTACTTCTTGTTTCTGAGGCAATGTTCTCAACTATTGCCATGTGATTTCCAGGGTGCATCACACTAAGAAGTGAGGCAATTTAGCGAGGCTAGTCACAAGGAGTATTTGTCATTCTGAACCACCCTTCATTGCTGGAGAGCCATATTTCCATTTTTGAGTTCCTCTTGTTATGCCAAACCTACGGAGACACTGGGGCAATAGCTTTGATAGCTTTCATACCCTTAACTGCCCCCACATAGTTCATCTGTAGATAGCTCTCCAGCTTTACTGCCCTGTTATGGGGTGCTGGAGACTAACTCTGAGCTGAGGTCCACCTGGCAGTATGCAGTGAGCAGAATCTCTTGGAGGAATCCTTAATTCACAGGAACTATAGAGGATCCAAATTTTGGGGGGCAACTTCAGGCCTTGCAGAGTTTGGACAAGCAGTATCTGTGAGTGACTGATCCAGTCTTTGCAAGAACAGGGACTAAAAGAAGTGTGAAATGAAAGTAGATGCCCTTGTTAAGTACCAGGAGCTGAAAGAAGAAATTAAACACAGACTTACATCAATTGATCCATATTTTTATTATACTGAGACGAACAAACTACCAGCAAGTCAAGGTAAAGTTTGTCAGTTGATCATTATCTGACAAAAGCTCTCAAGGATTTCACTGAAACTTTTGAAGATTCTGTTCTCCCCTGACCTCTGGGATTTGTTGAGTGACATTTTCCAGTGGAAATTTGAGTCTGTCAGTCTCCTTTGGGAAATATTAATCTTGCTGTTGTTATATGTAAACTTCAGTTTTCAGAAACATATTTTTTGGTAAGAAATCACTGCAGTACTTTATTAAAGCATTATATCAGCAAACATGTTTAATTCATTCTGTTTTCACATTCCTTTCTAGTACTCTCCAGCTGGATTTTAGATACTTAAATACAAAATAATTCTGTACATCTGAGTTAAAAGTTACAGAATTGCACACACTGTTCCTGTTCCTCCTACAGTAATGTAAGTTTGTTGAAACAAATTAGGACATATTGCTGCACTGCCTGGGAAATCTGCACAAACAGAAGAAATTTGCATTGGAAGTTCTTTAAAGAAATTAGAAAAATATCCATAAACCCATAATACCCTGCAATATTGAGAGAGTGGATCAAACATGGTTAAAGCTGGATTGTGGGAAGCTAGAAAGGTCACCATTAAAAAGTCCACATTAATCAAACAGTTAACTTCTCACATACAGAGGCATAGTATTTCACCTTTCTTGTACAGGGAAATATTTTAACGTCTTTAAATATGAGAGGATGGAAGTCAAGTTAGTTTGCCTGCAGGCTGGGAAGGAAGATAGATGGAGATTATTTAATTTTTAAATACTTGGCGGTGCTTGGATACTATGGTGATGTGATGGACTATATAAATGGATAGCTGTTGGTAAAGTTGACTTCAGTGTACTAAACCCAGTGAGATTTTATCTGTGACATCAGGCCACCATATTTTAGGAGAAAAAACTAAGCACTTTGCTTTGTAGCCTGTTTTGCTAACTCTTATAACCCTAGGTCAAAAGCACTTAGGTTAACTATTTAGGCTTGATGCTAACGGATTACACCTCATACTTTTTGCAAAGCGTGTTACAAATACTTATACATTTTATTTCCCCTACTTCCATTACAGCTTTATTTATTTTTATTATCAACATTTTTAAGCTTCTTAGCTTTTCCTGACATATAGATGATAGTTTGATTTTAGGCATAAACCTCCCAAAATCAGGTCGGGGTGAGAGGTCAATAGTTTTCAGCACATAAATAATGAAGTTTAAACAAGTGGTAGCAAGATCCCAACTTCAACAAGTTTCATAATTACCCCCTGGTCCCAGGTGGACGTGTCTGCATCATACTAAAAAACCACTCAACATACCCCTCAGCAGCAGCTGCCAGTTGTGCCAAATTGTGAGACTGCAGGACCCGAGGGCATTGGCAGAATTCGGAGGATGGGAAGGGAGAAATTGTGCAGTGTCTGCTAGCTCTAAGCAGGATTATTGAATTAGTCCTTCATGTTCTTATGCATTAAGGGCCTGATTCAAGACCCATTTAAAGTTAATGGAAAAGCTCTCTTTGACTGCAATGGGGTTTGGATCAGATATTAAGTTCAGCCATTAAACATCTCCCTCCCTTCCCACAATAACCCACTGTGACGGGATCCACGGGGTGCAGCCTGAGGCTGTGGGACCGCTGTGCCCCCTGAACTCTCTCCAGCCTGGGCTGTCTCTCACAATGCTTGGCTAGTGACCAACAGCAAACCCCTCCAGGTGCTGTTATCACTCAGCACAACCGCATGTGGCAACCCCACAGCCAGCTAGATTGCACGAATGCTCCCAGAGCCACTCATGAATCACACAGAGAAAGGCACCAGAGCCGAATCCCCCCAGCTCCCAGTACTGTATCTCAGGAAAATACCGTCTTGCACTGCTCAAGACTAGCAGTGCAAATTTATTAATTGGTTCACCACTTCATCAATGGAAAGTGGATATACACCAGCCTTTGCAAACCTGAGCAGATTCACCAGACACTCCATACAAACTCACTGGTAAAGATAAACAGTAAAAGAAATGTATTGACTACAAAAGATAGATTTTGTACTCCTCTATCTAGTAAGGTATGAAAAAAGTTGGGAGTGTACCTTTATATAGGGAAAGGACTACTAGGGCACTGTTCACTGTACAAACACCACAGACCTTGGTTTGCATGTACCCTGGTTCTATCGTATAGAAGTCCTGGCAAACTGATTTTTCAGGGGTTCAAACTGCCTATCATCTTTCTTACCACATACACAGTTTATTGAATCAACCTCTAATGGATGGAATCTTACAAACAGTCCTAGCTACTTTCATTTCACTTTAAATGAATGTCAAATATTACAACATAACACTATTTTCTATCAAGTATCAGAGGGGTAGCCGTGATAGTCTGTATCCACAAAAACAACAGGGAGTCTAGTGGCACCTTAAAGACTAACAGATTTATTTGGGCATAAGCTTTCATGGGTAAAACACCACTTCTTCAGCTACTCAACTGTATTTCCAATTCTATCATCCAGACAGGTATGAGTTATAAATACACATACATTGTTATAATTTAGATCCAGGCTAACGAATAACGTTTTCAGCACTATCAAAAATGTCAGTTGCTTGTTTGTATGGCTATTGCATGTGTTGCACTACAGATTGTAATGGTCTATTGCTTAAAGAAATTGGAGATGGAAATAGTTTATGGGGTATTTCAAGGAAGTAGATTTTGTAACAAATGCACAACTTAAAAAGAAATACCTTAGCATACGAGGTTTCTTAGCATAATCTGAGGCATTTTAGATTCCGGTAACGGAAAAGTAATTTGCACTTCTATAGTGTCTTCCACTTGAGGATAAAAACTTTACAAACATTAGTGAACTTGGCCCAACTTTACAAACATTAATGAACACTTACCTTGGGGAGGTAAGTATTATCACTCCATTGTTACAGATGTGGAAATGAAGGGAGAGGAGGTTCTTTGACTTGCCAAAAGACTGTGGCAGAGTCAGCGTGACTCCCAGTTCTCTGCTTTAGCAACAGAGATGTCTATACTCCTTATCCATTTAACATCTGGAACATATTCCTGTACAATTTACCCTCTAAAACTCACCTACTATGTATGTGCAATATGTCCCTGAGCAACCACCATTATAACCCAGTCCATTAAGCTGAGCACCACAGATAAAAAAAGTTGGATCTACTAAGAATTTCATTTCTTTTTGAGATATGGACTCTTACTAGCATATCTAGAACAATTTACAAGTTAGACTTTGGCATTACAATAGAAATTTTATTATATTTTAGTATTTTCAACTTAAATACAGTAATAGGGTCCTCTGTTAACATGGTTCGCCATAGAATCTGGCAGCTCTGACATTTCTGTTACAATAAAATTGATATCTCGCCTAACAAGTTTTGGTTTTTTAAATACAGATATGAATAATATCTTAACAATTCTTCCAAATAGTCACTAATCGTACACTGAAAATAACTTGTTAAAAGCAACATTCATAAAGCACTGATTGCAGCCTTTGCATAATTAAGGAGTGATGACACACAACAGAAAACAATTCAGTCTATTTCCTATCTATTGATAAATTACATCTACATTATTAAAAATCGAATGCCAGTTTCCGTGGAGTCATAAATTGTTTCACCATTTCATCCGTGATCTGTTTGCGTCTCTGCTGATGAGCTGCTATCAAGGGCTGCAGTGTTTCAATAAGCACCTTCTTTAGCTCTCCTGTGAGCAGTGCGCCGCTTGCGTAAGCCTGCCAAGAAAGTGTCAGTTGTTAAAAACTAATCCAGCAATATGGAAAAGAGCCTCAATGTTGAGCGGAATCTCTTTAAGAGCACAGCTCCTGGCAAATAAAGATTTGCACGTATATTAAAATTATATATGCCAGAAGATCACCTGATATCACACTGGTAGTGTAATCTGCAACATCACTCACTGATTTTTAAAGGGTTTATCAACACAGTACAGCAAGTTTTTTTTATTGAACATGCTTATGTGACTAAACTAAGTGAGCAGAGTTTTAACTTGAAAATCCAGTTACAGTAAAAGCTGTTTTATCTGGCAAGTTGGGGAAATTGTGGGGGGTGGGGGGGGAGAGGCAGGGGTGCCAGTAAGTGAAAAATGCCGGTTAACTAAAAGGGAGGGAGTTTGGGTGCAGGCGGTGAGAGGCTGGGGCACAGGCTCTGGGAGGGAGTTTGGTTGCAGGAGAGAGCTCGGTGCAGCAGGTAGGAGCACGGGAGGGGGAGCAGGGTGCCGGATCCTGGGGGGCACTCACCTCGGGTGGCTCCACGCAAGCAGCGACCTGTCCCGGCTGCTCCTAGGCAGAGGTGTGGCAGGCGGCTCTGCGTGCCGCCTCTGCCCTCAGGCGCTGCCCCCACAGCTCCAATTGGTCACAGTTCCCAGCCAATGGGAGCTGCGGAGCTAGCGCTCAGGGCAGGGTCATGGGAAGTGCACGGAGCTGCCTGCCGTGCCTCCATCTAGGAGCAGCCGGGACAGGTCGCCGCTTGAGGGGAGATCTCTACAATGACCATTTTTTGAAAGCCTCCGACTATCTCACTACAACTGGCCCAGTTCCATTCGTGCTAGGCTGGCTGAAGTATTTTTGCCACCGTATTTTCTAACCTTGCTCTGAGACAGCGTGGTGGCAAAAATCCTAGCAGAAGGTCTGCGCGTGCACTGGCCCTGGGAGAGCTGTGCTGTTGCTGATGCAGTGCTAGGAGATTTTCAGGAAACCACTCAGCCAGCGTGTCCCACTGTGCTCCTGGAACACACAAGGACTTGGCTGCAGTATTCCAAGAGGATCAACAACTTCCTCAACTCTGCTTCCTTCCCTGTTCAGGGAAAGTTGGGTGGGGAGAGATAAAGAGGAATTGGCAGCTCCTGATCTTTCTAACAGCTATTCTGAGTGGGGAAAGTCAACAAACTAGTCTTGGTCCAGTTGCTTTCAGTAGTGAGTGAAAGTACTGCTTTCCAAAGAACACATGTCCTGCTTAGACCCATCAATGACCCTTATGACCCTTACCCTGCCACCAATCCCAGGATGAGGAGTTCTTGCTAGATAGGTTTTAGAGGGAAATTACTTATATTAGTGAGATCTTTTGAGTGGACTTCATTGTATATAAATATAAACATGTCAAAAGTTGAGTTAGTCCATAACGACTATCAGCATATGAAATAAACTTTTCACTAGCTTTAAAAGCTACAAAGGGTTTAGAGACATTGCACACTACATAAGTAGGGTTAATATGCACAATATACTTAAAACTTAATGAAAACATATAAAGAAAAGCCAAACAAAGTAGCATAATTTAAAAAAGGGGTAGAGGGAGGGAAGAGATCCTCCTACACAAGACCTCATGAAAATATAGGGGGTTGTCTTTCCCCACTTTTTAAAAAGAAAAAGAAAGTGGTACATGTGAGGAGAGAATGCCACAACCATCACACACAAATCTTGATCATTTGCAGAGTTGAACTAGGATAGAGAAACCCTTATAAAGGGAGGATGCAGCATTATATCATGGATATATTCCATAGGAGGTTCAAACAGGAGGCCTTGATTGTAGCCGGGTCCCTCCCCCTGAAAAGATAAATAGTAATGATCTTTAAGTTGGCTCCTTACCTGCTTCATTTTTTCAAGTTTGTCATCATCTTCAAGGAAGAAGGTAAGATACATGTAAGAGACATCAACCTCACAGTTACCCCCATACTTCCGGTGTTCTTCAATAGTATCTTTACCTCCAGAGAAGGCATGCTTGTTGATCTAGAACAACATAATTATTTGACGGTATAACATCTGTCAAATGGGAATTACACTATAAACAGTTGATATGGAAGGGCCATAAGCACTTATATCAATATTACATACAAATATTACAAAAAAAAAATTGGCCTTAAAGACTAGCTGAGGTGCAAGCAGGAGGAGATTTGTGCAGAGCCTTATACAGAAGGTAATGGTGGGACATGACGAGGGGAGTGACAAGCTGTGAGCAGCAGGACAAGATGATGACGCACACAATCAACCCATAAACAGGTCCCTTAGGTCTAAGTAAGTCGCATCAAGAATTTACCCAGATTTTCATTAAGAAAACCTAGTCCTTTCTGCTGCAGTTGTCACCACTTGTAAGGAAGGCTATGTATTATTATTATTGCACAAAACTATCTTCATACAAACAACAGCAACATTGTTAGGTATATCCTATATTAACCTCACTGAGAAATTAACTCTGAAGGAGAATGGGGTGGAGCGGACAGATTTTAGAGAGGTCAGAGAGAGAATAAAACTGGTAGGATTTAGCAATTATCAAGAGCGACGAGAGAAGGAGAAGAGAGGAGCTGAAGACAACAATGGCCAAGGCTGGAAAGAGACAGTGTCCAGCACCTTCATTTTTGCTATTTGCCCTTTTTCATTTTCTTCTGTTTACAGATGAAATCCTGTTTGGGATTTACTGTATTTGCTCTAACTGGGTATTCTTAGTCATAAAAATGTCTACATTTGAATGTCTAATGTCTACATTTGAATCTTGCTAAAATCTGGATCTTAAATGGTATCTTGGGGCAATGAGTTTCATGAGTTAATTATTCACTGCCTGAAAACTTAAAACATTTTTTTTAAAATCAATTTTGAATCTGTCACCTTCCAATTTCATGGAACGTCTCCTTGTTCTTGTGTTAGGAGACAGGCTGAACAGCCGCTCACAATCTGCCTTTTCTAGAACACTCATTATTTTATATACTTCTATCACGTCTCCACTCCTCTGCACCTGCACAGTAAGGCAAACTATTCCAGTCTTTTGACTCTTCAAATAAGAATTTTCTCATACTCTGAATTGTTCATGTTTCCAATCTCTGAATCTCATCTAATTGTGCAATATACTTGCTGAGAAGGGATGACTAGTACTGAAAGCAGAATTCCAGCTGAGGGCATACCATTGTTTCATATACTGATATATTCTGTATAATTCTTGCCCTTGTTCCTTAAGCATGCAAACATTGTGGTTTTTTTTTTTTTTGACTGGGGTTTCATTGAGCTGTCCACAATGATGAAGGTCTTTTTCCTGAGCTGATGAAGTTAATTTAAAATCCAGTTAGATGTATAAGTAGTTGAGATTATTATGCTATACATGTATCAGCAACTAATTTAATGTACCATAGTGTTGCCCATTCACCCAGCTTGGTTAGGTCCCTCTCAAGCTCCTCAGTCTTCCAATCTTGACTAACATAATTAGCCCGTGACATCTGCAGGTTTTACTACCTCACTGCTCATACCCTTTTCCATATCATTAATAAAATTATTAATAAAATTATTAAAAATCAGGTCTAGTAAAGAATCTTGTGGCACCCTGCTGTTAATCTTTTGCCATGATGGAAATTTGCCATTTATTCCTACTCTGTTTTGTCTCCTAGCCACTTTTTGATCAACAGACAGTACTTCGCCTTTCTCTCCATGACTTCTTAATTGCCTCTTGGAATAGACTTTTTCAAAGGCCTTTGAAAGTTTACATCAATATTAATTAGTTTTCCTTTATACAAAATTTTACTGACATGTTTAAAAAATTCTATTCCGATCCATAATTTTCCTTTGTAGAAGAAATGCCTATCATATTGTGATCTGGTGTTTATAATTCTACCTTTAATTATTGTTTCAACCAGTTTACTGGGTGCAGAACTAGGATTTATTGGCTTACAATACCTTGGATTGCCCCTAGAGTATATTTGATACCCTCCAAGAGACAGGAGGTAAACTACCAATATTGTATTTAAATGCATATCACTATTTTAAAGCAAGGGATTAGAGTTTTTTTCCTCTCCCAATAAAACAGAAGAGTTAATCTACCTACTTAAACCAAAATTCTGCATAATTGTGGAATTCTTCCCACACAAATGCAAGAGGACACAATGCTGAAGTCGTAATTATAATTCTTAAACAAATACTGCTTCCTCAAGACACACCCAGCAGTTCACATGCAGGACACTAATTGTTCACAGAAAAAAAAACATACCAGAGATCCTAGCTGCTACATTCCGTGACAGTTTGTCAGACATGTTAGGAATGCTGCCTAACCAGCTATAAGACACAACAAATCTTTCCTCTGCTTTGACTGACAGTGATCCCCACCAATCAATACATGGGCTGAACGCTCCTTTGCTGCATACTTTCTAAGTACAAGGAGGTTTACCTACATGTAGATACCCTTGATTTAGGGGTTGGGTATCGTATGCCTAGAAGTCAGGTTTCCTCTTGTCTAACTTCGTAATGTTTTCAGAATATTCTAAAGATGATTCATTCTTTATGCAAATTCCATAGTGCACCGTGTCACATGCAACAAACCTAGTCTAACTTAGTCTCTTGTCATTATGAATGCATGATTTTCTTTAGGATTAAGAGGAGTTATGGGGATGCACTGGAGAGGAGATAGATACTCTTTTTAAAACCAAAGAGAAGGTTAATGTAATATTTCTGTTCACAGACTAATTAGCTGGAGAAGTACATGGCAGTAGCAGATCCACTGAGCCGCAGTGAAAGCTTGGCCTGCCTAGCAACTGTCACTGTGTAACACGGTGGTATTCGGTGCCATGGAGTAGTTAACAAAGAACAAGAGCTCTTCATTTGATTGACATCACAGGATCAGACTAGGTTAGTTATGTGTGTCTTACTCAGTCCAACTCTGAAGGTACATTAGAATAAATTATAAAAGGAAAAAGGATGTGGATATGTTTAAAAAAATGGTCAACAAAACAAAAAAAAGAGGGCTTATTGTAACACTCGGTTCTTACCTTTGTCTTGATCTGCTTGGGTGTGTCAGTGAGGAAGATGGAGGAGTTGGGGTCACTAGCACTCATTTTTGTCTGTGCTCCTTGCAGCGCTGGGAAGAAGATCGAATGCAACAAGGCTGGTTTAAGATATCCAATCCTTGGTGCTACATCCCTTGTCATTCTAAAATAAGGATCCTAGAACAACCACCAATAAAAGCCTTGAATAAAAGTGAATATACATAGTTCAGAACCATTCGATTACAACTCATCTGGTTCAGATTCCAACCAGTGACAAAATGTCTCATAGCCTATTTCCAATCCCCCTTGAAAAATCCCTTCTTATATCTCTGGTTTCTTTTTAGAGCCCATCCTTTCATAACAAACCATGAAGTTTATTTAAGAAGAAACTGTGTGAACTTGGCACTTATGAAAATGAAGTTTGACTGCCCAGGAGATGGAAGTCTGCTATTTATCAACAGGACACTAAGTTCTGGGCAAGAGCAGTGTAAACTTCTTATCAAAAGTACCCTGGCAACATACACAGCTTGTAAATTAGAGAAACCTCCTCCAGGATCGAGTAGGTAGTGCTGCCTTCATGCCTGTTAGTTTCTTGATCTCTAACAAGACTTTCAACAAGGGAGCCAACAGCAGTGGTTTTACAATGTTGATGTGTGACACAGGGCCAGAAAGGCTTGCATAACTAGCAGGCTAACTGACCTAGATTCAACCTTTAAAGACATATTAGTATATAATGTTTGTGTTTTGTGTGTCTTTACATATATATTGTTAGAGGTTGACAATGTAACCAAACGGTTCCTGTCTTTCCCTGTATTCTGTTGATTCGGAGAGCAAAAGTAGATGTTCACATTTAAATAAGCTGTGAATGTAGTTTCAGAGTAACAGCCGTGTTAGTCTGTATTCGCAAAAAGAAAAGGAGGACTTGTGGCACCTTAGAGACTAACCAATTTATTTGAGCATAAGCTTTCATGAGCTACAGCTCACTTCATCGGATGCATACTGTGGAAATTGCAGAAGACATTATATACACAGACACCATGGAACAATACCTCCTCCCACCCCACTCTCCTGCTGGTAATAGCTTATCTAAAGTGATCATCAAGTTGGGCCATTTCCAGCACAAATCCAGGTTTTCTCACCCTCCGCCCCCCCACAGACAAACTCACTCTCTTGCTGGTAATAGCCCATCCAAAGTGACCACTTTCTTCACAATGTGTATGATAATCAAGGTGGGCCATTTCCTGCAGAAATCCAGGTTCTCTCACCCCCTCACCCCCCTCCAAAAACCACACACACAAACTCACCCTCCTGCTGGTAATAGCCTATCCAAAGTGACCACTCTCCCCACAATGTGCATGACAATCAAGGTGGGCCACTTCCAGCATAAATCCAAGTTTAACCAGAACGTCTGGGGGGGGGGGGGGGGAAACAAGGGGAAATAGGCTACCTTGCATAATGACTTAGCCACTCCCAGTCTCTATTTAAGCCTAAATTAATAGTATCCAATTTGCAAATGAGAGATCCTGGATTTCTGCAGGAAATGGCCCACCTTGATTATCATACACATTGTGAAGAGAGTGGTCACTTTGGATGGGCTATTACCAGCAAGAGAGTGAGTTTGTCTGTGGGGGGGCGGAGGGTGAGAAAACCTGGATTTGTGCTTGAAATGGCCCAACTTGATGATCACTTTAGATAAGCTATTACCAGCAGGAGAGTGGGTTGGGAGGAGGTATTGTTCCATGGTGTCTGTGTATATAATGTCTTCTGCAATTTCCACAGTATGCATCCGATGAAGTGAGCTGTAGCTCACGAAAGCTCATGCTCAAATAAATTGGTTAGTCTCTAAGGTGCCACAAGTCCTCCTTTTCTTTTTGTGAATGTAGTGATATTATCGTCCTTATTTCTCTTAGAAGGTTGTAGTAAATTACCTGTAAATGGCTGATGATGGGTAATTACCTTATGTTAGTCTATGTAGCTAATTACAGGTGGTGCTTAGGAAATAGGAGGTTACTTCAAAGACACCATTCTTCACCCAACGAACACCTGCTGTCAAGGGATCTATAAAAACTCTTGGGCCCTGATCCTTTCATCTCAGATCTGCTTCAGCTTTATAAGGGGAAGTTTGAGTTGCAAGACTGAAGTCTCCAGTTCCATTCTAGATCACCCTGATATTGGACATTGGACTATAACCTGATGAACTGATTCTGGAAAGGACTCATTGCAACTCTAAAGCTCACAATCTCCACTAGAAACTGACTTAAGAAGTCTATTCACACCTGTATATATAATGCTCTTTTAACCAATACTCTCTCTCTTTTCTTTCTTAATAAATCTTAGTTTAGTTAATAAAATTGGCTGTAAGCGTGTATTTGGGTAAGATCGGAAATATTCATTAACCTGGTGGGTAATGTGCCTGATCCTTTGGGATTAGTAGAACTTTGTATATGATGCACAAGATTTTCAGTAATCCTCCTCATATCTGACTTGGCTGTCTGGGTGGGAGTTCCAAGCTGGGTTGCTTTAAGGCAGGGGCGGGCAAACTTTTTGGCCTGCTGGCCGCATCAGGTTAATGAAATTGTATGTAGGGCTGGTTAGCGGAGGTTGTGCCTCCCCAAACAGCCAGGCATGGCCAGGCTCCTGTCCCCTATCCGACCCCCCCCTACTTCTCAGCCCCTGACAGCCCCCGCAGGACTCCTGCCCCATCCAACCCCCTGTTCCCTGACGGCCCCCTGGGGACCTCTGCCCCATCCACCCCCTGCACTCTCTCCCCTGACCGCCTCCGGACCCCCACCTGTAACTGTCCCCCGCCGCCCCATCCAACTCCCCCTCTCCTTCCTGACAGCCCCCCGGGGACCCCTGCCACATCCAACCACCCCTTCTCCCCGTCCCCTGACTGCCCCCGGAACCCCTGCCCCTGAGTGCTGGGGTATCAAACTCACAATTTATATAGGCTACTGACCATCTCCAGAAAGGTCAGGAGTAAACAATTCATAGAGCATATTTTGATTGGAACATTTTTCAGTACAAAAATTTAGACCAGTTCTAAATTTAGACTATAAGCATTTATAAGGCCATACTGTCCTTTACACCACTCTGGCAATGTAAAGGAGCCTAAAACTTTTACACCTGTTTTATACTCCTGGGGGAATTCGTTAAGAACACTGGGAACAATTCACTAAGCAGACAGTCTGTTACATTCTGCACTGCCTGAGGGAGACTGAGCCTGTCCCATGCCTACCTCCTCAGAAACACCCTGAAGCCTTGCCACCCACGCCGGGCATGCTATAATAGCAAGCAAGAGGGACAGAGCCTCTCTTGCTCGCCTGCATACATGCTCTCCCCGCCTTCCGCATGTGACTGACGTCTCCCCATGCACGCATACCAGCCCAGCCCAGGGGTTATTTACATTTCCACTGGCTGCTCCAGGCACCCGAACTGACATGCCTGCTGGGGAGAGGGGCATGACCATTCTTGCGGTTTCCCTTTGCTTCCCCATCAGAAGACATTTTTCTGCAGGGGGACATTAATACTGCACATGCGCAGTGCTGCGGAATTCTCACCCATGAGTAATATATAGTGTGGCAGTGTGGTCTAGTGGAAAGACCACCAGACTAGAACTCAGGAGACATGAGTTCTATTCCAGGCTCTGCCACTGACATGCTAGGTGATCTTGGGGAAGTCACTTCCCTTTCCTGTAGCTCAGTTTTCCTATCTGTAAAACAGGGATAATGATACTGACTTTGTAGTGCTTTGAGATCTGTAAGAGCCACATGTTTCATGCAGCCATTGTACATTCATGTAAACTGGGGACTAGTCTGATATCATGACAGGTTCAAGATTTAATGGGAATCAGTATGAAATTAGTAAAGTGCCTACTGGGCTGATACAGCCTGTATAATTCCTATCAGGACACAGTTTAAGACCTATCAGTATCCTCAGAGGACTTCTGCCTGAGGAGATGGCCTGTGAGAAGGATGTTTTCTATTTTTTTGGTCACCTCATGAAAGTCTGATGGGTGCATTTTAAAAATCCCAAAATAAAATAAAATAAAATAATTTCTAACCTGATCAATGGCACATGGGATAAGACACTGAATGTCTTTCTTGTCCTTGAAGATTTGTGGAAATGATGAGCTAAAGGATGGAGCAGCTTGGATAGCAGGAAAACTGATCTTTCCTAGGAAAGAACACATTTTAGAACATTTTTATTTACCCCTTGCCAGTTCAATTACATCCAGCACATGCGTCTTTAACACTACAGTAAGATAATTAAGAATCGTATTATAGAGATGTATTTAGTGTATCACCACATAGAAAAGTGCATTATTCAGTTCAGCAAGATGAGAATAGCTGTCTTTCTAAAAGATATGCTTTAATCCACCTTCTGTGAGCAATTCTGCAGCCTGTGTGAGGGTGGGGCGTTAGCCTGGCCCCTTCTGGCCTTGGAATCTGTGAATCCCCCTGTTCATTCCCTTCTTTCACAGGCCATGGGGAGAACAGAAAGCTCTGTACTGCCATCAATATGCTCATTCTACATTAAGACAGTAACTATCATCAAATCTCATGCTTCAGACTCTTCCTTTTTCCCTCTCCAGAAGGGGCACAGGAGATGGTGTGTATGACCTCCTTGCCCGTCCCCCATGATGGAGATTCATGGCCCAACTCCCTCTCCAAATTGAAGAAGGGCTATGGCGGATTTTCCCAAACTGGTTAAGAGTGCTCAGTGTCCCCACAGAGCATAAACAACAGTGGCTGTTTATAACAAACATGTTTTTTTCTATCCAGAGCCCAGCCAGTATGTGGGAATCATATCCCAGAATGTAACAACATATTCTGAGAAGCTATAAGAGAGACCTGACCTAGTAGTTCAAGAACAGGGCTGGGAGCCAGGAACTCCTGAGTTCTAATCTCATATTTGAGCCCCAAGCCATTTTGAAGCTTATTGTGAGGGGAGTTAAGCACCTACAACTGTGTCAACAGACGCTGTGGCTGCTCAGCACCTCTGAAAATTAGGCCTTTAGGACTCTATTTTCCCATCTGAAAAATATAGATAGTATACCTATAATTTATCCTAAAAAAACAAACAAACCCAAAAAAGTAAGACTTGGAAAATGCATTTAAGGTAGAAAGTGCAATAGAAGTGTTATTATTAGGTATTAGTTGTAGCAGTAAATTACACAAAGAATTACTCTCTACACTGTGGACATTGCATGCACGTCAACAACTCCTGTATTTCATAATTCATTGCCATCACGGCCATAAACATCAGCTCTTACACTGGGAAAACTTACAGTGGTAGCTAACGGTGTTCTGCCTGAGTAAAGACTCCAGGACTATGTCCTACGTGAGCAGTTTCAAAATATTAATATTTGTGCTTCTCCTGTCAGTTTTTCCAATGAGCAGCAGGTGCTAGTCTGTTTACACAATCAAGGTGCCTTTGGTATCACACAAAGTGCAAACAGCAGTCCTTTCCAGTAACTCATATTCATGCTCTTACCAATGCAATCACTGTCTGTAAAGCCAAAGATTCCCTTCACTTGGTTAAATGTAACATGCTTCTGAATCTTTACAACATTCTTGTAGAATCCTGAACTTCTCCTGTAAAAAAGGGGGGAGGGAGTCAAAAGGGAGAGAATTTAGTGTTAAAGAGGGGAGACTATATTTCTGTAATAACATCTATACAACATGGGTATATTGTCATACCACCTTAAAAGCACTGCTTCCTGGTATTTATTAATAAATTTAGAACACAATTTTTTAAAAACCAAGATTAAATAATTTTGGAAGTTTATATTTTTTTCTCCGCAAGCTTATATACACTTGGTCAGTAGGGCTGGTCAAAACTGTTCTGCCAAAACTGGTTTTCAATAGAAAATTGTGTTTTTAACAAAATGAAGTGTTTGGTTTCTGTAGAAAATTTCAATTTTTTGTAAAAACCAAAACCAAAACCCAAATGTCTGAAAAATCAAAATATTTTGATTTGGAAATACTAGTGAGGGGCCTCATGGGAACTGAGGTTCAGTCACATCCTGTACCTGTTCTCCTCCATGGGCTGGGATTCCTGGCAGACTAAAGCTCCTATGATGCACCCTGGCCAGGGACTTCCATGATGCATCTCCTCCCTCTCCAAGAGGAAGACTGTGGTGTATCATGGGAGAGACCCCAAGTCAGGCTAGCCAATCGGGAAAAGGAGCTTGAGGCACCTGAACTACAACTCCCATGAAGCACTGCAGCAAGATACCCAGAGAGACCCTTCTGCAGGAGGACAGGCTTGGAAGTTCTTTTTGCTACAAGAAAAAAAAACCAAACCAACAAAAAAGAAACTCTTTTTCCTCCAGGGAAGCAGGAGGAGGTAAGGCTAGTGAAAACCTCCAACACGGTCCTCAAAAGTCACCAAGCCCTCCCTGGACTATCATAGTTTTTAAATGTTAGTCATCATCACCATGGTACCTGAACACCTAACTGACACTTCTTCCCTAAGCATCCAAGAGTAGATTCTTCTTCTCTTGTGGAAGAAGATCTATATATCTGAATTAATTTTATTCAAAGTTGGCTTGATTTTCAGGTCTCATTAAGACATAAAACCTCAGGTTTCACTTGAAAATTGCACACTTCGTTGTGTATAAGTTTGTGTAAGAAATTCAAGTTTGTGCTGTATTTACAAATAATTCTAGGAAGAGCGCCCATATTTTGCACAAGCACAGGGAGGCAGAGTTAGGCCATGTCTACACTAGTGAGCTTATAGCGACACAGGCATGCCAATGCAGCTGCACTGCTGTAAAATTACTCATTTAAGTTCTATTATAGTCATAGATCAACATGAAAGTAACTTGTTTATCCCTAACAGAAAAAGAACACAGCCCAAAAAAAACTAGGACATGAGACTATAAAGACATCTGAGGTTTTGATAGCATCCTAAAGAAATGAAGCTTGAGTCTTGACATTACCAGGAGACCTATGTACTCAGTTATTTTTATAATATTCTCTTTATTACATACTCATATTTAATATATAAAATATTATGTATATTTTATATTGTTATAAATACACACCCACCCACCCACATGTTCCTACATTGCAAAGATATATAAACATGGACAATACGGTACTGTGTGAAGTAGTGCAAAAATTGCCTGGAAGGTTTCAGATCTAGAGACATTAGTCAACTTGTTTATATTGCTAGCTGTTGCAAGATCATAGAGATTATCTGAAAACTTTTGATCATGAGGTTTTACAGACTCTTATAACCTTACCCCAAGTAGTCAAGATCAGAAAAGATAAAGGTTTTATTGATGTCAAAACCACAGGCTATGATGTCCTTTGCATTTTCTATAGCATATTCATAAGCTTTCTGAACGGTCAGCTCTTTCCACAGGAATTTCTCATCATCAGTCAACTGTATAACCAAGGGAACATTAAATACTTCTTGCAGCCATCTAATAGAAATAAAAATATTTTATTTTGTAGAACAACTTAAAGCAAATGGGTTGCATAGCCAAAATATTTAAATGAATTCAGGCAGTATAAAAGTTAAGGGGCTTGATTCTCCACTGCTTTGTATATATGCTTATCTAAAATGGATGGAAAATTCTACCAAATCAGAGTTCTCCAGTCACTCGCCTCAGGATTAGTGTTTTACATACATGTGCCACAAATGTAGATGGTTACCCAGGTCAGTGGAGAATCGGGCTCAAGGTTTCTGTTGCTATGTTAGGGACCATACTGTACTTTTTGCCTCTTTGATACCTATTTAATAAGAAAAAGAAGAATGGAGAATAATGTGTGTGCGCCATGTGAGAGAGGTAACAGTGGTGTAGGGACAGCAATAGACTTGCTTTAACCAGGCCACTGCAAGAGTTTCATTAACAAGATTTTTGCATTTAATTTTATATGCAGCTGATATAACATAGATAGTGGGTATGATGTACAGTTTTTATAGCTTTAAATACTGTTCAGTATTTCAGATGAGAACCAAATATTTGTTTAATAATAAACTAGCAACCTAGGAGGCAGAAGCTACTTACTTTGTGAAAATAAATGGGATAAGATGACCAACATGCATTGCCTCTGAGGAGGGGCCTCTACCTGTATAAAGGTAAAAGGACTTCTTATTTTCATACGCATCGAGAATTTGGTTCATATCTCTAGAAAATAAAACAGAGGAAACATGGTATGACTGATAGAATTTAACCAAAGACAACCAATGTAGGTAAATAAAGTAGCTCTAAAAAGGAACAGCTGGCAAGCTACAGCAAAAATTTTGAATAGAAAAGTGGAAGCTAAAGTTATTTTAAAATGAGAAGGTATTAGCTGAGCACATTTAAAAGATTCAGTTTTAAAAAAAGCAAAACCGAATTATTTAATAGAAAAATGTAGGTCCTGTATATGGACTGTATGATAATAAATTAAGGCCCCACATGTCTATTGGGATCAAATGATGTAGACTCATGTGTCTGTGTTGAGTCTCATTGAAGTCAACAGGGACTCTGCATGAGCATGGAGGTCTATGCCAGCAGATCCCAATACAGAACGGGGGCCTAAGCATATGGCCAAGTTTGGAAATTAAACTATGTTCAACACTTGAAAATATTCACTCTTGGAATGATAACTCTTTCCCCCTACCAACAAACAAAAACAACACAACACAACAAAAACCCAGCCCCTTCCCCGCCCCTCTCATTTCTGACAACCATACAAAGCTTTGAAAGAAAGTTATGTTGGAGCCCAAGCAGATTTATTTCTCCAGATAGTTTATAATGCTCCTCCTGAACCCAGTTCTGTTGTTACTACATATGTGGAATGCTCAGTGAAGTCAAAGAGAAGTCAGTGCATGGGGTACCGCTGAATCAGACACTTTGACACTAGCAGCTTTTGAACCAAAACCACCGCACCTCCCTGATTACTTAACATGGTCTAATTTAAAAAAAAAAAAAAAAAGCACATTTTTGACCTTGCTCACATTTTCCTTAATGACTAAAATGGATGCAAACAGTTTTTGTATAGGTAAGATAATTTAAAAATCAACTCCTATCATGGCCATGAATCACGCTAAAATAAAAATGCAATTTACTTTTTAGAAAGCTTTTAACTTTTTAGTACCTAACTTCAGGAGGAAGTATGACCCTTCAGAACTTCTAGGATTTCTCCCTAGACTTCACATTTCAGAAGAAACTGTCCTTTGTTAAATCAGTGAGACGAAAGAGTACTCATACTCTTAACTGTATTTCCACTTGATATCTTCCATGTTATTCATTTATTCAATCACAAGTCCATACACAGAAAGTGCCCTTTCTCATAATACAAGGCTGAATGAGTAAGAGGATAAAACAGTAACGGTTCCCCATGCATTTTTCCCCAAAACTTCCCCTACCTTTTTCTGGGCCAGGTTTTGCTCCCAGTGGTGATATTGTAAATCAGGAATAACTTCATTAATTTCAAGCACTTTATTCTGGGTATTTATTGGTGTAAATGAGAGTAGAATATGGGTCTCTGTTGGACACAGGATGCTCCCGCTGAGATTAATGGAAACTGCATAGATCCTGATCCATATGTTTCTGTGTTTACTTGTCTCTGAGTATTACCAGAGGAACAAAAAGAAAACCTCACCCACCTGTGAGAAAAAAATATGCCTCTGCGCAGAAAGTGGTGAGGTGTTTTCCCAGTAACTCTCTCTATCCGATTGATTAGCTCTTTATCAATTTTACTGCTTCCAAATCGAACTGAAAGAACAAATGCACAACAAATTATACACACTGCTAGCTGAAACCCACTCATGGATTTAAACAGAACATATTGCTTAGACAAAATGGCAAAGAAATATAAAACCAGAAGCATCGATCAAAAAGAATCTGGATAGTGGTTAACTGATGTGCTTGTAAAGCATACAAACATTTGCTTGTTCTTGTCACTGTTAGCAGGCGAATGCACCTCTCACCTCTCCTGGTCACATCAAGTGCACCCTCTCCTAGGTCTCAGACCTCCAGCCACCACCTGGCTCCAAGTGGAATTGTGTGATTCTCCTACTTTCAGACTAGGCCCTGGGTTGCAGTGCCTGGTACTAACCATGATGACCTCAGCAGGCCTGACTTATCCTCAGTGCCCACAATTCTGTTCCCTCTGGGAGCAATGACAGCGGTTAATACAGTGACCAAGCAGCCTCCTTTAAGCCAGGTATTTATTTAGAACAAAAGCATTTCAAAGAAAACAGATCTTAAAAACAGTCAGATAAGACTGTAAACATATTAGGTGTTCCCTAAAGTTTACCATTCCCTGGCTCTAGAAAGGCCCAACTTCTTTTGACTCCCTCTGCAGTCTCTCTCTGTGCCAACCTGTCTCCCTAGACAGTTTCTGATAACTGACTGCCCTTTAGCTCCCTGAGAAGGGCTTTTAGCTGTTTATTGTTCTTTTGATCTCCAGGCACCTCGTTTTAGCCAAAACAATTTATTGGGGACAGTATACAGGTTTCTTGAAGCTAACAGCATGCCCCATTTTCTTGCAAGTCTGTGCTTGAGGCTGTTTATCAAGATCTAGTGTGTGGCTTTCCTGTCTCTTCCCACAGTGCCCTTATTAAGTTAGATCAATGCATTCATACACCTGCCTTGTTTATACAGTAACTTTACCTCACTGACCAGATTACTTACAGCATTCATGACATTATTACATATCAGTATTCATACATTAATATATAGCATCTTCTCATCCTCCTTAAACTACAAATCCTACAGAAGCTTTCCTGCAAGGTGCTTCAGTGAAGAAAATCTTCATTCCTTCCTAGTAAGTGCCTTTGAAAACTGCATGTAGTTTCTACAGTTTGGCTATGCAAGTCTGTGCATGTTCAAGACAACTATGTGAGAAAAAGGCTATTCCACTGAATTATACCTTGGCACTTTTGTTTCTTCTGTCTAAAGTAAACATGAGTAGTATGTCCAGTTTTGGGTACCACAATTTATCAAGCATGTGGATAAACTGGAGAGAGTCCAGAGGAGAGCAACAAAAATGATCAAAGACATAGAAAACCTGCCCTATGAGGAAAGATTAAAAAAACAGAATACGTTTACTCCTGAGAAAAGACAACTAAAGGGCGACCTGATAAAAGTCTTCACATATATTAAGAGCTATTATAAAGAGGACAGAGCCCAATTGTTCTCCACACTTGACTTTATCTGCAGCAAGGAAGATTTAGGTTAGATATCGAAAAAAATGTCTAACTCTTAAGGATAGTTAAGCACTGGAATAGGCTTCCAAGGAAAGAAGTTGTGGAATCCCTGTCAGTGGAGGTTTTGAAGAACATGTTGGACAAACATCTGTCAGGGATGGTCACTCTAAAGTTTACTTGATGCTGCTTCAGAGTGCGGGGGAAGGACAAGATTACCACTCCAGGTCCCTTGCAGCCCTACATTTCTATGATGGGACTGGTGGCTATCTCCAATAGTGCTGAAGAATATAGATGTGACCTTATGCCCCCATATTCTTCATAGAAATATTGTTATGATATGAATATGGCATAACTAAGATAGGTTTTATGCAAGATGGGTCATGTGAGGTATCATTGGAAAGGTTATAATTTACTGAATGTAATTATCCAATTTGTATGCATGTATCATTTCTGTTCCTGACTATGTAACAATTACAACTGTGTGTGTACTTGGGGAACGCCCACCAGACAGTATGTAAATCAGTCTGAATGGGCCATAAAGGTCTTTGAAGATGCTAATCTCCCATCTTCCTGGAGTTCCTTCCCGTGGATGTTTCAAATAAACCTTGTCTCATGGTTGCTTTAATACAGCAAGGTCATGTGATGATGTCACCTGGTACGAAATACCACCTTGGACACTGCTGGTACTTTTCCACTGAAGAAGGGGGATGGGGATCAAGCAGGGAAACAAAAGATTCTATTTAAGGCTGGAGAGTGAGTTAATCAAGGTCACTGGCTCTTCATTGAATCCCCACCCAGGATAACTGCTATAAATACCTAAAGACTGATCTGGGGAGAAAGGACTGGAACCAGTCTGAGACAGAGGTCTAGCCTGTGAAGAGAAATACCTGGAACTCTAAGCTGTAGAAACTCTGCAACCTACCCAAAACTACATTTAGAGTGAGAAATTACTATTTGTAACCAGTTTCTTTAGTGAATTAAGCTTAGGTGGCATGTTTGTTTATTTTGCTCAGTAATCTGCTTTGTCCTGTTTGCTACCCCTTATAATCACTTCAAATTAATCCTTTGTAGTTAATAAATTTATTTTGTTTTCTAAAACCCCATTTGTGCAATTCATAATGGGGCGGGGGCAAAGAGCTGTGCATATCTTCCTCCACATTGAGGGAGGGGGCGATTTTCATGAGCTTATGCTATATAGATCTCTATACAGTGCAAGACACTATAATTTTCACTCCAGAGGGTATGGGCACAGGAGTGCTGGGCAATCCCCTAGTTGAGTCCTCCCACAGAGACCTGATCGCAGACTGTATGATTCTACAGCTGGGTGTGTCCCTACCTGTGTGTGTGCTGGAAGGAGGTTTGAGAGCCTGACAAAGCAGCACAGAGTGGGGGGGACCAAGGCTGGTGGGCCAGGTGGGCTCAGTGGGACTCTAGCACACCAGGTGGCACCCCGGAAGGGGGGTCCAACCCGTCACAACAGACTTTTGAAATAGCACCAGAAATTCACTCTACCCTGAAGAGGGAAACTGCTTGTTATTAGAATCTTGGACATTACGATTTGTATAGAAAGGAGTAGCAGAAAGTTAATATGTACTAATATGTTAATACAAACTACCACCTTTTCATGGAGCGCTCAGTATTCTCATGAAGAAAAGCCCACACTGTTTCCAAGAAACTTAAAGGAAACTGCTCCCTCCCAATCTACAATTACAGTACGACAGGCCAAAAATAAATGAGTGTGCATGTACACAATAAGCAGCTGAAGCAACACAAGCTAATTACATTGTTCTAATACTAAGCCCCATTATTCTTTAATATCACTCCTCATTTACAGTATATTCAATGCCAGTCATTGTTATGTCAGGCAACTGATACTCATAAATCAAGGGATTATGACAGTAGAGATCTCTTACCCTCCCCACTTCTCTATTTCCTCTCCTTGACCAGGCAAAGTGCTAAATAATATAAAACCACCACTTAGAGACAGACCAGATGATATAAAAGGTCTTTCAATCTCTAGATTCTATTATTCCTTTCCTTTTTCTCTTTTCCACCTCACATCTCTCTCTTTACACCTCTCCCCTCCCAATTTAGAAATATATTCTCTCTCCTCTGCATCTTCCCTTCCTTAGAGTTTATTTCCTCTGTAGGTTGCAGCCAGTAAAAATCAATACATAGGAGGATGGGCAGACTTGTAAAGCAACACGCAAATGCTGGGTTAATGCAATGTTAAGGTTGCACAGTTAAAAAAGTAAGGAGATGCAAAATGTTAAATAGACACCATCACACCAGTTTCAAAAAGCAAGTTAAAAGCCTTTTCAGGTATTGCATGTACCCGTGGGTGCCCCCAGATGATTTTGTTTTTCCACAACCCCATTTTCCTATTTAAAATGTTTTTCTCTCTCATGTTGCTATGTGACAGACCCACACAAACAGGGAAACTAAACTGACTACACACAAAGTAAAGAAATATTTTTTCTCTAGCCTCTTTCAATTACTCTTATCTTACAAATTGTAAAAATAAAAAGTAAAATGCTTTCAATTAGATGCACATTCTTTATACGGGCTGCATTCCTTCAATTCCAACAGTACTTAACCTGGCCATGGCTCATATACTCTCTGACAGTGCAACAGCACGATGACCTCGTTTCAGAGCCACTGTAACAGTGCTACATGGGCCCCTCTCTGTCCAAGTCCCAGGAATCAAGTTGGGGGTCAACTGAGGGCAGGGAAGACACTCAGGCATGGCCCCAGCACACTCCACATGTTCTGAAAGTTATTACAAAACAGTGCAACCTCTTCAAAACGCTTTCTAATTACATTGTTCCCATAGGAAAATAACATGTACCACAGCACTTGTGTTAAAGAAATGAAATATATGAATGGGAAAGATAAGTTTAAAGGGGGGGGGGGGGAAAGAGAGAATGGAAGGAATTTTGCTCAAATTTTAAAAAAAGAAATTCACAAAGTGGAGACCAACCCCTGGATGTTTTCAGTCCAAAAGACGAATGCTTCAGAAAGACACTAGCATGTAAAGACACAATATAATGGAAACTGGTCCCTACCACCTCTCCCTGTTATATTTTACATTAATAGGTTCTTGTAAGTGACATTAATATCAAAGTGACACAAGTGAAACATCCTGGCAACATAGGCTCTATTTCAAAATGAAAAAATATAGTAAAACATTTGCTATTTTTACAGTCATTAGAATAATCAGACTCATCTTACAGATGTTACATTTTACTAATGGTGCTTTTTAAAATGAGAGAGTAGAATACCTATAAGTTTGTCGTAGTCTACGCCTTTTGCATTGGATGTCTGCACCGTCCAAGGGTCTACAAAATCCTCATCCTGTGTAGTAGTTGGACCATTATTGCTTACTGGTGAGAAATCTACTGGAGGAGAACCAGCCTTGTAATCTTGTCCTGTTGCTGTTTTGTAGGTCACTTTTAATGACAATAACAGCTTCACTGCTGCATCAATTTCATCCTGAGCAAAGTGAAAACAATTTAAAGATGGAATGTGCTTCAGACAAAGTGTGTTAGTACAGCCTTCCTCCTCCAAACACTTACACACATGCATTGACTTCAAGGGGCCTACTCATGTGCTTCAAGTTAAGCAGGATCAATGTCCAAGATAAAAGAATAGGAAATGGCAGGTGGGACAGTTTCTTAACACTCCCTGTACACAAATCATAAGAATTTACTGTATAAACTTGGGCAAATCACTCAAGGCATGCCCTATGCCTCACTTTTCCATTTGTAAAACAGGGACAAAGATATTTACCTGCCTCACAAGGAAGTGGTGAGGCTTAATTCATTTAAGTATAAAGTTTGTAGATATGCTTAGATAGAAAGTGCTATAAAATTATTAGTTACTCTAGAAATACTCCTGTAGTAGTTATATTTAACATTTTGAGTTTGCAGGTAAGACTTGATAACTGTAACACCTTCTTTACTCCTCACATAGTTATTTTATGTTCTATATAATTTAATGTTATTGTAACAGCTCATACATGCACACAGTCCCATGTGATAAGATTTCTTATCGAAGTTTCACTTGAAAAACAAATCTTAAGAGCCAAAACCTGTAGCCAGTCCCCATGTAGCTCACCTACTGAAATTAATTCTATTTGCACACAGACTGATGACAGGATCAGGTATTTAGAGGCAAATGCTGATCCTACTTAAGTTAACAGAAAATTGCCAAATGACTTCCACAAGACTAGGAATTGGCCCTCAGTGCACATACACTGAAAACCACATTTCTAACAGGTATGATAATACTTTTATATAGTGCTTTGCATCCAAAGATCTCAAAATAGTTTAGAAAGGTCAGTATTACTATCTACATTTTAAAGATAAGAAAACTGAAATGTAACAAGACTAACTGACTTAAGCAAAGCAACGTAGCAAGTCAGTGGCAGAATTAGACCCTAAGTCTAGTGACTCCCAGTTCCTGCTCCAGGAAAAACAACTTTGGTCATTTTGAGTGAGGTAATATTAATAATTCCAAAGTTTGTATTTTGGACAACAAAACATTTTTAAAATAAAAGATTCTTTTACTACTGGAATATAAAACAGCATCTCAAGCCACAAAACTGTTCAATGTGTTAAGAGAGAACTAAGCTGCAAAATGGAAAGAGTTCAACAAATGAAATAAAATTACCGTTGATGCTTTTCCTGCTTTCAGTGATCTGACTTTTTCTCCTTGTGCAGTCACTCTTTCAAACAGCTCGAGTGGACTTGAAGAGCAAGAGTCACAGTTCTGAAAGTCTGCCATTTCACAATATAAAGTATTTTATCCAGCAGATTCAAAATAGCTGCAGCAACAGACTGGAGAAGGAGAACTGTAAAGAGATAACCAGGTCATATGTTTTATTTTATTGTAATTAAAACAATTTTAAAGACTTCTGTTCAAATTCTTATTCTACCCACCTGAAATAATACTATTTAATTTCACCCATAGCAAGTAATAAGTTTGGAGAGTCCGTTTTTTCAGCACTGTTTTTCAGAAACCAAAGACACATAGCACAATGAAATAGTTTCATAGCAGGTGTTTAGATGTTTGTACTAGAAGATGGGCACTGCTCTGGAGGAAAAAAAATCAAAGGTTGATTCATAATACTATTCCTCTAAATATATGTATGTGCACTAACTAAACTATGCTGGCTCATTTTATGTTTCAATGTACGTTATAATTCTCCCATCAACACACCCAATCTTGCAACAACAACAAAAATAATTAAAAAAAAATCAACAAAATACATCTTGAGCTCATCATATATCAGGTAAGGTTTTAGTTTTCTTTTTCTCCTAAATCTGTTCTTTGTCCCTTTTAATATTTATGTTTCCCTTTATTTAGCAGTAGTCCACAAAAGTACAATGAAGGTGCTTTAACAATTTGCAAAAACAGAAGTTCACATTGTACTGGTTATACATTAAATTCTTAACTCCCACTTGGTTATATGTTCTCTGTCTAAAGGACCACCTGAGCTGTAGGTGGTCTGGCCTTGTGGTCACAGCTGGGCTGAGGTCTGCCCACCAGGTATGGTTGCCAACCCTCTAGGATTGGCCTGGAGTCTCCCAGAATCAGCATTGATCTCCTGGTGACTACTGAAAGCAATCCAGGAGATTTTAATAGGATATTTTAAGAAAATGACATTATGTTATGTTGGGGGAAAAAAATCTCCCAGAATAGCTTCAGAGGTAGCACCAGATTAGAACTGAGAGGCAGGAATCAGGGTCAGAGTCAGGCTGGAGTCGGAGACTGGAGATCAGGAGACGAGGTGAAGTCTGGTATTGCAGCAGGCCAAAGTCTGTGTGGTTGCCCAGACAACTTATTGGGACAACCCCTGAGGTTAAGTAGGGGCACATAGCCAATCAGAGGGCCATGGGGTACTGTCACTCTGGGTCTCTTGGACGGTACTTCCTGTGGTATCTGCTCTCCACAGTGCTCCCTGGCTGTGCCTCTGCATGTGGCACTCTGGGAATATCAAATACCCCAGGCTCTGCAGACCCATGTTCTAGTCCCCAGGTTCTGATGCCACCTTCTACTACTGGAATTTCTTCCATCTCTTTTAGGTTTTAGTCTTTAAAGACAATTTAATTAGAGTAACCTTTTTACAGGTGCTGCAGGATTGTTTATTCTAATAAAGGGTTTGCATTTATGACTAAGAAATGTGGCAACCTGTTATCCATTAGCCCAATTATAATGAAAACATGGTTGGGTTGTGGGGATAGAGCTTTTCCTATGTGATCCTGAAAGAATTGTTAATATTCAGAAAGGAATATAATAAGCAGATCCTCAACAAAAAATAGGTTAAGGTCATAAGAACGGCCGTACTGCGTCAGGCTAAAGGTCCGTCTAGCCCAGTATCCTGTCTTCTGACAGTGGCCAATGCCAGGTGCCCCAGAGGGAATGAACAGAACATGTAATCATCAAGTGATCCATTCCCTGTTGCCCATTCCCAGCAAATAGAATGCAAATAGCTTTTAAAATAGTAATGGTGGTTATGTGTAAAAATGCAAGCACACTAGTATAATCAATGTTCAGGCATCAACCAAGGATTTATTTAATCTTGTAACTTGATACAGAAAAATAGAAGATTAAAAAAAACATGTTTACCTTTACAGTGAGTTCTCAATATTGACAAAGAAAAAAGATTAGTGCGTTGGAAGAAGAGGGGATGTCATAATTCAGAGAAAGCAACCTTATTGGGTGAGCTATGATTGTCCCAAAGAAGACCTATCATACATCTGTGATGAACACAGCGTGAGCGCAAGACACAGAGAGGGATTTCTAGCAGAGAGTGCTCGTTTTGAAATGCACTTCATTCATATGTGATGGATACACAACAAATGGAAGACTAAATTAGCCTTGTAACAGTATAGCTACCATCAGTGGTCAGTTTGAAAGATGCACCTCACACCTTAAGTATCCCTTACCAGACTAAGACCCAGAAGCCCATTTGGCACCTCACTCACTTCGAAGGGATGCGTGGGCATAGAGGTCTATCTGCATAGAACAATTTGCAGGATCAGGGACTAGAAGATTATCCCTAATGCTACTGAGGGGCAAATCTGCTTTGAAGATTGATCTTAACATGCATCCAACTATTCAAGAACTCTTAAAAAACAAAAAGAAAAGGAGTACTAGTGGCACCTTAGAGACTAACCAATTTATTTGAGCATAAGCTTTCGTGAGCTACAGCTCACTTCATCGGATGCATTCAGAGAAATTTCCACTGAATGCATCCGATGAAGTGAGCGGTAGCTCACGAAAGCTTATGCTCAAATAAATTGGTTAGTCTCTAAGGTGCCACTAGCACTCCTTTTCTTTTTGCAAATACAGACTAACACGGCTGCTACTCTGAAACCTATCTTAAAAAACAGATTCCTAAACAGCTTATTGACGGAATTCTGTATAGGATGCATAATTAGAAATGGATTTACAAGACCTAACTTTAATTAATCCTAAAAGAAAGTTGCAAAAAATCACCCACTTGATTTCACTGTTCCAGAGTTCCAAAAACAAGGCCACAGTACTCACACTAGCTGTTCAACACTATACAGTCTTCTTCCTGCAAAGCAGTCTGATCACAACTTGGTTACAAAATATACATTTAGACTGTCACCATACTATGAGCCTTTTGCCTGCTTGGGAAACATAAAGAGGGGTTGCCATGGTGAACTAAAACGTAGCTAACCATCAAGGTTCTGTTCCTTAACCAACTGCAATGTTTCCAGGTTATGGAACAGCTGAGCACCAACTACAGCTAATGTTACCATCTTACCAGCGCACTACTATATCAAATTCTTATTTTAAATAAAACTGTCCTGATTAAGGGTACATGCAGTTTGAATGGTCACTAGTTTTGATTGATTAGTTCAGTAACCCTGTAATAAGATGTTATTTAAATAACAGGCCATTTAGCCTTATTTCATTCAATTATGTTATGACTGATTTAACATTTAACAGTGTTTCTTCCATAAAGGGAAATTCTTTTACAAACTCCTACATAACTTATTTTCATATTCTATTTTGGAGTCTAGTATTTTCCTTGTTTCTTTGTAGGTAAAAAATGTTTGGTTGGATAAGGAAATGACATTATTAAACCCACAAATCCAAAAAGGTTTTTATACAGTTTTTATATACAGCATCCTTATGTGGGGATACCATGGTTATATTATCTGGCTTCAAATTTTACAATGTATGAAGTTAAACACCAGCTTTTTGTATGAACCTTTAACATGGATGCGGAGTTTGACCTAATTTAATTATTCTATTTGCCTCCCTATTTGCAGCACATCTCCATCCTGAAAGGTTGAAATGATACAGTCTGAAGCTAATGGGCTTCAGTAGTACACTAGAGAAGACCACTCCCTGTCTGAGAAAAGTAAAATCGGATGACTCTTGAAAGAGGACTAAAGTAGTGTTATGCTATTCAGCTGAGCAGAATTGCATAAAGAAGGTTGAATTTTTGGAGGAAGCAAAGGTAATGCAGTCAGTGCAGTGAAAGATGCAGGCAGTGAGAACTGCAGGTTGCAAAAAGTAACTCTCCAAAGCTAAAATCTAGTTGCCTGAGCTCAGGATGAAGTGGAGTGTGGAGTGTGGCATCCAGCTGTGTTGATGAAATGGAGATTCAGGACACCACCGCCACAAAGATGGACAGCATTCTTCACTGAGCTCTGAAGTTGAGGAGAACTATTATGTTGAATTATTCATAAGAAAGAACAGGATTTATCTCATATTTTGACCTGACACATTCTTTTGAATCCTTTCCAGGGTTAAGAATATAAATAGTCGCAAAACAGAGTGCAGGATAGGAATTTGTTTTGTGACTAAGAACATTCAAAACATCCTGATACCCATAACCAGGAATGTTCTCAGGAAAATAATATGCACTGGAGTTTGAAAACAGACTACCCAAGACATTTAGTCTTTGCTTCTGGCAGTGGACAATGCCTGATGAGTCAGAGAAAAACAATAACCATTATTATACAAAGGCTTTAGCAAGCTGATAAGCCAACACTTTAGAAGATGAGGCTCATTTTCGTTTGAATCATAATTACAAAATGCAATTGTCTTAATTTTGCATAAGCTCATTTGTATTAACTTTTCCTATGAAAGGTTGAGAAATGACAAAGCTTCCAAGATGAAATGAAAAGAGAAAATAGAATATGGTAGTAATAAATTAGAACCTTTTTCAAGTGTAACTTTTGATCTCAGATGCAGCCAGAGAATAACTGGTGCTATAACTATTTTTACAGTCACGGTCCAACAGCACTGGTCCCAGTACATATCCTTGGGGGACTCAACTATTCACCTCTCTCCACTGTGAAAACTGATCATTTATACCTACACTTTGTTTCCCATCTTTTAACCAGTTACTGATCCATGAGAGGACCTTCCCTCTTATCCTATGACTGCCTACTTTGCTTAACAGCCTTTGGTGGGGGACCTTGTGAAAGGCTTTCTGAAAGTCCAAGTACACTATATCTACTAGATCACCCTTGTCCACATTAGCTCTCCACCAGTCATCTGGTACAGAGGCTTACACAAAGTAAAACTATTTCCCCATGTTTATTTCCCTCCCCCCCCACTGTTCCTCACATGTTCTTGTCAACTGCTGGAAATGGCTCACCTTGATTATCACTGCAAAAGGTTGGTTTTTTTTCCTCCTGCTGGTAATAGCTCACCTTATCTGATCACTCTCCTTACAGTGTGTATGGCAACACCCATTGTTTCATGTTCTCTGTGTACATAAAATCCCCCTACTGTATTTTCCACTACATGCATCCGATGAAGTGAGCTGTAGCTCACGAAAGCTTATGCTCAAATAAATTTGTTAGTCTCTAAGATGCCACAAGTACTCCTTTTTTTTTTCCCCCACAGTATGGATCCGATGAAGTGAGCTGTAGCTCACGAAAGCTTATGCTCAAATAAATTGGTTAGTCTCTAAGGTGCCACAAGTACTCCTTTTTGCGAATACAGACTAACACGGCTGTTACTCTGAAACTTTTCTTTAGGCTGACTTAAGTGACAGGTTATATACCACAGTTAGGAGTTCTGTGATTTCATGTTTGATTTCCTTCAGAACATCTGGTCCTGCTGACTTATTACTGTTTAATTTATCAATCTGTTCCAAAACCTCTTTTACTGACACCTCAAAACTGGGACAGTTTCTCTGATTTGTCACCTAAGATGAACAGCTCAGGTGTGGGAATCTCCCTCACCTCATATACATTGAAGACCAATGAAAATAATTCATTTAACTACTCTGCAATGGCCTTGTCTTCCTGGAGTGCTCCTTTAGCACCTCGATCATCCAGTTTCCCCACTTATTCTTTGGCAGGCTTCCTGCTTCTGATGTCCTTGAAAAAAATGCTTGCTTTTAGTTTTTGAATCTTTTACTAGTTGCTCTTCTAATTCTTTTTTGGCCTGCCTAATTATACTTTTACATTTGACTTGACTTTATGTTCCTTTCTATTTTCCTTAGTAGGATTTGACTTCCAATTTTTAAAATATGCCTTCTTCTCTTTAACCACCTTTTTTTTAACTCTGTTGTTTAGCTAATGTGGAGTTTTTTCGGTCCTCTTATTGTTTTTTTAATTTGGAATTTACATATCATTTGCAGCTTCTACTATCATGTTTTTAAAAAGTGTCCATGCAGCTTGCAGGCATTTCACTCTTGTGACTGTTCCTTTTAATTTCCATTTAACTAGCTTCCCCATTTTGTGTAGTTCTCCTTTTTGATGTTAAATGCTACTGTAGTTGGTTTCTTTGGAATATCCCCCCCTACAAGGATGTAAAATTCAATTACTTTATGGTCACTATTGCTGAGTGGGTCAGCTATATTCACCTCTTGGATCAGAATCTGTGCACTACTTAGGATTAAGTCAAGAATTACCTCTCCCCTTGTGGGTTCCAGGACTAGCTGCTCCAGGAAGCAGTCATGAATAGCGTCCAGAAATTTTCTCTCTACAACCCATCTTGAAGTGACTATATCCAGTCAATATGGGGATAGTTGAAGTCCCTCATTATTATTGGGTTTTCTGTTTTTGTAGCCCCTCTAATCTCTCTCAATCATCATCACCATCCTGGTCAGGTTGTTGGTAGTATATTCCTGCTGCTGTACTCTTATTATTCAAAAGCATGGAATTTCTAGCCATAGAGATGCTATGGTATTGTTTGATCCACTTAAGTTTTTATTATATTGGACTCTATGCTTTTTTCCCCACATATAGTGCCACTTCTCCACCAGCGCAACTGACTATGTCATTCCTATATATTTTGTACCCTGATATTAAGTGTCCCATTGATTATCATTGTTCCACCAAGTTTCTGTGATGCCTATTATATCAACATCCTTATTTAATACCAAACACTCAAGTTCACCCATCTTAGTATTCAAACTTCTTGCATTTGTATACAAATACTTATAAAATTTGTCAATATTTAGTTGTGTGTCTTCATGTGATGTAACTGAATGTGACTCTTTTTTGTTTGACAGATCCTCTTCAGTTGCTATCTGTACTCTGATGAACAGAACACAAGAACAGCCATAAGGGGTCAGATTAATGGTCCATTTAGCTCCGTATCCTGTCTGTGACAGTGACCAGTGCCAGATGCCTCAGAGAGAATTAGCAAAACAGGGCAATTTCAAGTGAGCCATCCCCTGTCATCCAGTTCCAGCTTCTGGCAGTTGGAAATTTATGGATACCTGGAGCATGGGGTTTCTCCCCTGACCATCTTTGTTAATAGTCATTGATGGACCTATCCTCCATGAACTTATCTAAATTCTTTTTTGAACCCAGTTACACTTTTGGCCTTCATCCCTGGCAATGAGTTACGAGTTTCACAGATTGACTCTGAATGATGTGAAGAAGTACTTCCTTTTGTTTGTTTTAAATGTGCTCCCTATTAATTTCATTGGGTGAGCCCTAATTCTTGTGTTATGCTGAAAGTTAAATGACACTTCCCTATTCACTTTCTCCACACCATTCGTGATTTTATAGACCTCTATTATATCCTCCCTTAATCAATTCTTTTCTAAGCTGAACATTGCAAGTCTTTTTAATCTCTATTCTCACAGAAGCTGTTTCATACCCCCAGTAATATTTGTTGCACCTTTTCCAATGCTAGTATATCTTTTTTGGATGTACAATGAATTTATACAGACACATTATCAGATTTTGTATTAACTATCCCTTTCCTAATGGTTCCTAATGTTAGTGTTTTTGCCTGCCACTGCACATTGAGCAGTTATTTTCAGAATATGCCTGCATTGTACAGCTGTGTATGCAGAGCTGTTGCAGCTGTGTTAGCCGCAGGATATCAGAGAGATAAGGTAATCTCTTTTATTGGACCAACTCCTGTTGGTGAGAGAGACAACCTTTCCAGCTTACACAGATACCTGAAGAAGAGCTCTGAGTAATCTCGAAAGCTGGTCTCACCATCAAAAGTTTGGCCAACACAAGCTATCAGCTCATGCTCCACACATGCACCCCCGTCTCTACAAAGCTGGTGACAGCTTCTGAGCCCTCCTTCTCAACGGGGGGTAGATAGAGGTCTTCCAGGGGGTACATCAGCTCATCTAGATATTTGCCTAGTTTTACAACAGGCTACATAAAAAGGCACTACTGAAGTCAGCACAAACTAAACTTTCCTATGGACAAAATGAGACAGGAAGCGATTTTTCAGCAATAGAGTGCTATGACATTTTGTATTTTTGGGTCTGATTTGGTACGTTTTTAAAGGAGGTGAAACTTGGGGGTACGCAAGCCAAATCCAACTCCGGAGAGGGGTACAACAGTCTGGAAAGGCTGAGAACCACTGCTCCACAGCGTGTCCAGACAGCCTGTGCCAACGCTGGCCAGCTCCGACGGCTGATGGCAGCGCACTGCGCAGTCACTCAGCCCCCCCCGTGGCTGCAGCGGCCCTGGAGGCTGATGTCTCCCCGGCCGGGGACCGCACCAAAGGAAGTGTCGGGCCTCCGCTCTGAGGCGTGACTCTCCCAGGCCCCAAAAGGGCGATGGAAATGAATGAACATCCCGAGCGCCCACGGGGGGTGAACCCACACGAGAGCCCTCCCGCCCAAAGGCCATGGCCATCCCCATCCCCATCCCGGAGCCGCCGCCGCCGCCCGAGCGCGGCCAGGCCCCCTGTCCCCTTACCCGAGCGAGGCCGGCTCCCCTTCTCAGCGTCTCCGCCACCGTCAGCACCGGGCACCCAGACCAGCGCCGGCTCGGCGCGTTGCTCAACCCTGCCCGGTCGGAAACGCGCACCCGGGCCGGAACCATTCGCCACCCGGGCAAGCAGGGCGGCCGGGCGCGCTTCCCCAGACCAGTGGAGTCGCCTGTCGTTGCGGACGCTTGACTACAGCGCTGGGGTGGTCTGTGGGGGATTTACACGCGGCCGGCCGCACGCTGGGGCTGTTAGCAGAGCAGCCCCTGTTTCCACCCGGCTCGCTTTGCGGGCGGACTCGCCGCTGGCTGCCTTGGCGTGTTTCTGGGAAAGGGCCTGGCGAGTTTCTTCCCTTCAGGTAACTGACGTGGGTTCCCTGCATAGGTAGGGCACGTGGAGCCCAGCCTCTCCAGGCCTCAGGAGGGCCTTCTCCATAGGAGGAGCTGCAGGGTCAGGCTGCCCCCGGGAACGAGCCGGCCCGTGTCCCTGGGGGGGGCTGAGGGGAGGCTGCCCCCGGGAACGAGCCGGCCCGTGTCCCTGAGGGGGGGGGCTGCCCCCGGGAACGAGTTGCCCCGTGTCCCTGGGGGGGGGGGCTGCCCCCGGGAACGAGTTGCCCCGTGTCCCTGGGGGGCTGCCCCCGGGAACGAGTTGCCCCGTGTCCCTGGGGGGGGGGGCTGCCCCCGGGAACGAGTTGCCCCGTGTCCCTGGGGGGGGGGGCTGCCCCCGGGAACGAGTTGCCCCGTGTCCCTGGGGGGGGGGGCTGCCCCCGGGAACGAGTTGCCCCGTGTCCCTGGGGGGGGGGGCTGCCCCCGGGAACGAGTTGCCCCGTGTCCCTGGGGGGGGGGCTGCCCCCGGGAACGAGTTGCCCCGTGTCCCTGGGGGGGGGGGCTGCCCCCGGGAACGAGTTGCCCCGTGTCCCTGGGGGGGGGGGCTGCCCCCGGGAACGAGTTGCCCCGTGTCCCTGGGGGGGGGGGCTGCCCCCGGGAACGAGTTGCCCCGTGTCCCTGGGGGGGGGGGCTGCCCCCGGGAACGAGTTGCCCCGTGTCCCGGGGGGGGGGGCTGCCCCCGGGAACGAGTTGCCCCGTGTCCCGGGGGGGGGGCTGAGGGGAGGCTGCCCCCGGGAACGAGCAGCCCCGTGTCCCTGGGGGGGGGGGCTGAGGGGAGGCTGCCCCCGGGAACGAGCAGCCCCGTGTCCCTGGGGGGGGGGGGGGGGGCTGAGGGGAGGCTGCCCCCGGGAACGAGCAGCCCCGTGTCCCTGGGGGGGGGGGCTGCCCCCGGGAACGAGCAGCCCCGTGTCCCTGGGGGGGGGGGGCTGCCCCCGGGAACGAGCAGCCCCGTGTCCCTGGGGGGGGGGGGCTGCCCCCGGGAACGAGCAGCCCCGTGTCCCTGGGGGGGGGGGGGCTGCCCCCGGGAACGAGCAGCCCCGTGTCCCTGGGGGGGGGGGGGGGCTGCCCCCGGGAACGAGCAGCCCCGTGTCCCTGGGGGGGGGGGGGCTGCCCCCGGGAACGAGCAGCCCCGTGTCCCTGGGGGGGGGGGGGCTGCCCCCGGGAACGAGCAGCCCCGTGTCCCTGGGGGCTGCCCCCGGGAACGAGCAGCCCCGTGTCCCTGGGGGGGGGGGGGGCTGCCCCCGGGAACGAGCTGCCCCGTGTCCCTGGGGGGGGTGGCTGCCCCCGGGAACGAGTTGCCCCGTGTCCCTGGGGGGGGGGGGGAGGCTGCCCCCGGGAACGAGTTGCCCCGTGTCCCGGGGGGGGGGGGCTGCCCCCGGGAACGAGTTGCCCCGTGTCCCTGGGGGGGGGGGGGGGCTGCCCCCGGGAACGAGTTGCCCCGTGTCCCTGGGGGGGGGGGCGGGCTGCCCCCGGGAACGAGCAGCCCCGTGTCCCTGGGGGGGGGGGGGCTGAGGGGAGGCTGCCCCCGGGAACGAGCAGCCCCGTGTCCCTGGGGGGGGGGGGGCTGAGGGGAGGCTGCCCCCGGGAACGAGCAGCCCCGTGTCCCTGGGGGGGGGGGGGGGGGCTGAGGGGAGGCTGCCCCCGGGAACGAGCAGCCCCGTGTCCCTGGGGGGGGGGGGGCTGCCCCCGGGAACGAGCAGCCCCGTGTCCCTGGGGGGGGGGGGGCTGCCCCCGGGAACGAGCAGCCCCGTGTCCCTGGGGGGGGGGGGGCTGCCCCCGGGAACGAGCAGCCCCGTGTCCCTGGGGGGGGGGGGGCTGCCCCCGGGAACGAGCTGCCCCGTGTCCCTGGGGGGGGGGGGGGGGGCTGCCCCCGGGAACGAGTTGCCCCGTGTCCCTGGGGGGGGGGGGGGAGGCTGCCCCCGGGAACGAGTTGCCCCGTGTCCCTGGGGGGGGGGGGGGAGGCTGCCCCCGGGAACGAGCCGCCCCGTGTCCCTGGGGGGGGGGGGGGGGCTGAGGGGAGGCTGCCCCCGGGAATGAGCCGCCCCGTGTCCCGGGGTGGGGGGGGCTGCCCCCGGGAATGAGCCGCCCCGTGTCCCGGGGTGGGGGGGGGCTGCCCCCGGGAACGAGCCGCCCCGGGAATCCCTGGGGGGGGGTTGGGGAGGCTGCCCCCGGGAATCCCTGTGGGGGGCTGAGGGGAGGTTGCCCATGGACTGAATTGCCCACGGCCTCAGACACTGGGAGGGTGACCCCAGGTTGCAGTGAAGTGGAGGTTTCCCCGTTCACAAGCATTCTGGGTAGTTCACATTTAAGAAACTATTTGTTATCTCAGTGGGAGCTGGGGGGAAGAGGGGTTGGGGGATATGAAGGATTTTACTTTTTGTCTTTAACTGAAACATTAATATAAAAAAAAAATTTCTGTCTCCTACCACTCTAAGCACCTTCAGAAGAAGAGTGTTCTGGATGGTTTTAATCTGTCTGTTGTTTAACACTGTCATTCTGAATCTGAGGTGCCTTTCTCTTTTATGGGCTGGGGTGAGTTGAACAAGGGGAGATTTTATCGAGTGAAAATGTGCACTGAGATTTTGAAGGGCCTGATTATCAAAGCTGAGAATGTGCAGACACACTAAGTGTTTGTGCAGGTGGCCCACTATGTGTCTTATTGGCCTTTTGTGTGTGCCCCATAACCCAATTTGTATGCTGCTTCCTATCTCTCCAGAGTAATGAATGCTTATTCATTAGGTACGTGCAATACATATACTGAGTTTAGATGCTCAATGTCTAGTTCTCATTAAAAAAACATGCAAGTAAACCTTCCTCATGAAAAATAGAGACTGGAGAAATACTTAAGCTGCACTGTCAGCTTAAAAATTGTATGTTGTCAACCCATGCTACAAATGCATAATGGTTGAAAAACCATTCTTCTAGAGTAATCATCAATGGTTCACTGTCAAATTGGGAGGATGTATCTGCTCGGGCCCTTCAGATGTCTGTCTTGGGTCTGGTACTAGTATATGTTAATGAATTGGATAATGGCGTGGAGAGTATGCTTATAAAATTGTGGATGAACCAAGCTGAGAGGGCTTGCAAGTACTCTGGAGGATAGGATTACAATTCAGGGTGACCTTGACAAATTAAAGACTTGGGCTGAAATCAACAAGATGAAATTCAATAAAGACAAGTGCAAAGTACTACATTAGAAAGGAAAAATCATGTGCACCTACAAATAGGGAATAATTGACTAAGCAATAGTTCTGCTGAAAAGAAGTGGGCATGTTTAGTCTTGAGAAAAGAAGACTGAAGGGGGATCAGATAACAGTGTTTAAATATTGTAAAGGCTTGTTATAAAGAGAACAGTAGGGATGTAAAATGTTAACTGGTAAGCATTAGTTTTACCAGTTAACCCGCCTTAACCCCTGGGCAGCCCTGGCCCCGGCCCCAGCTGCGCCGGCCCCGGGTGGATTGGCCCCGGCCCTGTTTCAGTGCCTGTATAAGAGCATTTTAGATCAGTAAAAGTGAGAATTTGAAATTCAGTGGATTTATAACTGTTTTGTCTACTTTTTTGCACTTCTCTTCAGTTTTAACAATGAAAAATAAAGAGAGAGAATTTTGGGGAATATTTATTTGCTTAGAAACAGATGCTTTCACTGCAACCTCTAAACAAAATTTTGGAAACATTTCTATTATTTTCACAAAATGTAAGGCCCCAATCTTGCAATTGGCTGTGTGCAAGAGTGGGCATGCACACACTGTCAATTTGAGGACTGGGGCCTAAACTTGGCCAAATTTAAGTTGACAGTGTCCTTTCAGTCCTTAAAGAGTGAGGCTTTTCTCCCAGTGGATGTGAATTGAGGCAGGTCCGTTTCACACACTCAGTTGTGAAAGCATCTGTCTTCCACAGCCTTTGTTGTTGTTAGTTATAAAACAGAGTTATATTATAAAACAAAAATAAAATCTGGTTTTTTTTGGTGGTTTTGTTTTGTTTTCAGGCCTATTACAACTGCTATCCCTTCAAGAAAAGTGTTTTTCTCTAACTTAAAAAGAAAATTCCCATCAGTAGTTTGGACATCCTATTTCAAGTTATCATATAAAGCCAATTTTTATCTTAGAGCACTAAATCAGTCTTTTAAAGTCTAACAAAATCACTTCTCTTTCCTCTCCCCCCCCCCACCCCCTTGTCTGTCCTCTCTGTTTATATTGTAAGCTTTTTAGGGCAGAGTCTGTGGCTTACTACACATTAGTTCAGTGCTTAGCACAACGGAGCACCAGTCTTGGTTGGGGCCACTACTGTAAAACAAATAATTTAATATCTGTTCATTGTAGTTGTTACTTTTAGCAATGGCTCATAAGCAGCATTTTCATGCATGAATTTTTAGAACCCAAATGTTTGTGTCAGGAAAGAGCTACATTGTCCACTCAGGGACTTTGTCTTTAAAGAAATTCAGTTATTAACTCTGATAAATTGACTTTTATAAGCGATATTACAAGTGAAAATTGACGTGGATGAATTTTTATTATCCATTTTGTTTTGAACAGGATTTGATAGTCATGCTACCTTTTAAACGCTTTTCCAGTTTTTCTTCTCTCCTTTGCACAGGTGGAATCCCATTTAAATCAACAGTGTTTCATGATGTAGCAGAGATGAGTTTGGCCCCTTCTTATCTGGTTTTGTTGTTGTTTATGAAATAGTCCCTCTGTTTTATATTATGATAAACTTCAGATAAAGACATGGGTTGCCCTCTAGAGGGAGGATTTAATGTTTTTATACTTAGCTCTATGCTGCTTTTTTAAACTTCTGCTAAATATTTAGGTCATTCTCCTGCAAAGGGATTTGAAAGAATCAACCTGTAGTTCTGGATAGAGTCTTGTTTGCTTCAGTGGGACCCTGCTCAGGAGTAAGGGTTTGTGCTTGAGGATTCTATTGTAAAATAGAAGCACAACCTACAATGTAAAGTTCTTGTTGCTTGGAATAAAATGTGCATATTAGAGACTTGTTCTATTTATACCAGAGGTTTTCAAATTGTGAGGTGTGTTCCCCTAGAGGGGAACAGAGGAATGTTCGGCAGTGACACCAGGTGGGGCTTCCCCTCTCACCTCAGTAGGCCACCTAGTCTGTGGGTCAGTCTCAACAGCCACGGCAGCTGCGCCGATTTCCGCTCCCAGCACCCTCCGCACCCAGCGCTGGCTCCACTCTCAGAGATGGTCGCACCTGAGGGGGGGGCAGGTACTATGTCTATTTTTATCTGGATTGGGGGTGGGGGGGCCAACCAAAAATTGTAACTCGGGCCGGGGAGGGAACTCAGCTCAAAAAGTTTGAAAACCGCTGATTTATACTAAGGTCTGAATCCTGCAAACACTGAGTCCTGTGAGTAACTTTGTGCATCTAAGTAGTCCCATTGAATTCTAATGGACTGCTCACATGCATAAGTGTTTGTAGGACTGGGATATAAGCTGCTGATTCTGCAAATACTTGGGTATGTCCTTAACTCTACTACTGTGAGTAGTTCAATTTCCACTTTCTTTTCAATGTGACTTCGCAGAGTAATAAAGTTAAGCACCTGTGTAAGTGTTGGGAGGATAAGGGCCTAAGGTTGCAAGGGACACGGACCATATCTTCAAATATATGTGAAGTGCTATGCGTATCCCTGGTGTCAATACACAGATGGATTATTATCAACCCCCAATTTCATGAGCATTCATGGCCCGCCATACAATTTCCATACCCAGATGTGGCCCTCGGGCCAAAAAGTTTGCCCACCTCTGTGCTAGACCAATCTCAGCTTTTGTCATTGACTGCATAAATGGCTAAAGTTAATCAAATCATATTTTTGTATGAAATAAGTAAAAACATGTATGCTTTTATTTTCTAGAGATATCAACATGGTCAGTGATTATTATGGCTTAAATAAGCCTTTGATGTAAAACTGAAGATGATGCTGAATTTACTATGTGGTTGTGGTTAGATTTACAGATTGCACTTTTAACACATTCTGTGATCCATTTAGTAATTCTGTGGTTGCTTCTTTTTTCTTCTGTCATCTGGGCCACATTCATGCTCTTTTACAGTACCAGTGTGGTGGAAGAAAGACTCTGTCATATTGACTCCATTTGTAGTTGTTCCTCTGCATAAAGTTACACATCCCCAAGCTACAGCATAATTCTTATTATCCTGTCAGGATAGACCTGGTGGCAGGTCAGGTTAAAAGTGTGCTGTCATAACTGCATGCATAAGTCTGTGCTTTCTTTGTTGTAATCCATTGCATCAGTTTTGTGGAATGCAGCTTGTTATCTATGCAAAATGTAACTAATGTTTATAAAGTGCTGAGAGATCCCGAAATGAAAGATGCTCTAGAAGTGCAAGTATAGGTGTGTTGAATTAAAGATTAAATTGTGTGGGTAAATATTCATACAAGAGCATATTTATATTTGCAAAAACTATGTTTTTAAGTGATTAGAACCTTAAATATTTTAAAGTGAAACATCTTCTGAATTATTGATTCCTTTAATTGCAGATATTCATCATTTTGGAGGATTTCAGCACAGAGATTATTGAATTTTGCCATATCTGACCAGGATGAATTCATCATTGGTTGCTTATGATGATTCAGATTCTGACACTGAGACTGGAAAGGCTGAAAATCTCAGTCTTTCTGGCAGAGAAACCAGACTTGCAAGTTCTGCTATGAATCCTATTCAGTATTTTGCACCCGGTGGATTAGGCACAAAATCTACGTACAAAATGCAGACTGTTGAGAATACTGCCAGCACTGGGACAAGCATTATTTGTGAAGGTGCTCCTGCATATAAGGTACAGGCTAATAACAGGGATTTGGCAGCTGTTTATCCTTGGAAAGAATATTCTAACCAGGCTGAAACGCTTTCTGGAAATGGAAGCTTCTCTCAGAAGCGAGTACATCAGGACAAGATTGTTACCATAAAGGGAATTAGACCATATATCCCTAAAAGACTTCGACAAGAAAAAACTTCTAAAGTGTATGAAAAAAAAGAATCTGAAGAACAGATTGAGAGTTGTGCAATACCAGGAGAGCAAATTTCCACAGAGGTTTCTGAATTTATTAAGCCATATTTAGGGTCTAAGTACAAATCAACTGAAATCCCAAGGAACTTGGTGTTTCAGATGTCCAAACACAGTGGTCCAGTTAATAAAGTCCAGTGGTGTCCTGTACAAGGATGGAGCCATATGCTTCTTTCTACTTCCATGGATAAAACTTTCAAGGTAATGTACTTACATAGTGGAATGTTTTGTGTTATGTAGCACTCACTTTAAATAGTAAAACAGATGGGAATGGGTTTTTAGTCTGCCTATATTTGATAATTGATCCCATGTGTGTAGTACCTACTAAGACCTTGATCAGATCCTTTGCCAGACCAGAGCCTATTGTAGGCCCCAATACTGCAAGCCTTCTCCATTTTTCCAGTGGGTAATTAAGGATTGCAGGGAGGTTGTGGAATCTCCGTCATTGGAGGTTTTTAAGAGTAGGTTAGACAATCACCTGTCAGCGATGGTCTAGATGATACTGAGTCCTACCTTGAGTGCAGGGGATTGGACTAGACGACCTCTCCTCTCCAGGTGTCTTCCAGTCCTATGAGTCTATGTTTCGTCCCTTTGCATATTATATACCAAAATAAAAGCTTGCGGAGATGACTTAGAATTCATATTTCTAAATCAATTAAGCTATTGAACATAAGCTGTTTTAAAAGTCTATAGACTATGATAATGGTGCTTGTAGGACTTCTACTAATGTTGTTAGAATTTACAGAACAGTGCTTCTATATTAGACACACAGTAATTTTTGTTTTTAATTGAAGAAGCCAAATACACAGTAGTCTGCCTATAGCTCTTGGTATGAAATAAGGAACAGATTTTGTATAAATTCTATTGCTCTTATATTTGATTTTTTAAAAAAAATTTTACTGTAATTTTCTATATATATATATAAATAATTTATTTATTTATTTGTGGTAGAAGAATACATCTAAATCCTCATGTATATTAATGAAGGACTGTTGCCAGAAGCTGGGATTGGATGACGGGATAGATCACTTGATATTTACCTGTTCTGTTCATTCCCTCTGAAGCACTTGGCACTGGCCACTGTTGGAAGATAAGATATTGGGCTAGATCGACCTTTGGTCTGACCCAGTATTGCTGTTCTTATGTTCTTATCACTGTGTATTCCAGAGAATATCCCAAAGAGATTTTTAAAAAAAAAAATACTGGGGTGGATATTGGTTGTTTTTTTTTTTAAAAAATTCTTACATGTTTAGGGAAGGAAATGTTGTTTAATGATTAGAAAGGATTTGGAGTTGGGATTCCTTAAATGGAAGTTGCTTGTTCCTACTAGTTGGGAGGGAAAACAATAGGCAACCCTGGCTTTTATTTTCAACTCTGATATTGATTCACAGTGTCATATGAAAGTCACTTAAATGTTGTAAGTCTGAGTTTACTAGTCTCTAAAATGAATATAAAAATTCTCCCCATCTCGTGAGGGTGTTGTGAGGCTCTGAGGCTTGTAAAGCTCTTTGAAACCCTCACATAAAATATGATAGTGAAGTACATATTATTACTGTGGGGGGGGATTTTCAACTAGATCACTATATTTTCAGCAGTTAATTATTTGTATTATTTTTTTGTTTGCATTTAGTTATCACCCAAAGACCCTAGTCTGGATGGGACTCCCATCATACTAGCACTGTACAAACACATAGGAAAAGACTGTCTTTGCTCTGAAGAGCATTCAGCATAAGGCTTTGATCCTCCAAACTGCTCTGTGTGCTTGAACCCCTGTACCCGAACAGAGTCACACTGACTTTAGTTGGGCTACACATGGTGTCAGGGGTCTACCCTTGCAGAACTATTTGCGAGATCATGGTTCAAGGTTCCACTCCTGCAGTTGGATGTGCATGGACAGACCCTTAGATTGGCTGTTTCAGAGTAACAGCCGTGTTAGTCTGTATTCGCAAAAAGAAAAGGAGTATTTGTGGCACCTTAGAGACTAACCAATTTATTTGAGCATGAGCTTTCGTGAGCTACAGCTCACTTCATCGGATGCATACTGTGGAAACTGCAGAAGACGTTATATACACAGAGACCATGAAACAATACCTCCTCCCACCCCACTCTCCTGCTGGTAATAGCTTATCTAAAGTGATCATCAAGTTGGGCTAAGTCATTATGCAAGGTAGCCTATTTCCCCTTGTTTTTTCCTACCCCTCCAGACGTTCTGGTTAAACTTGGATTTATGCTGGAAATGGCCCACCTTGATTATCATGCACATTGTAGGGAGAGTGGTCACTTTGGATGAGCTATTACCAGCAGGAGAGTGAGTTTGTATGGGGGTGGAGGGGTGAGAAAACCTGGATTTGTGCTGGAAATGGCCCACCTTGATTATCATGCACATTGTAGGGAGAGTGGTCACTTTGGATGAGCTATTACCAGCAGGAGAGTGAGTTTGTATGGGGGTGGAGGGGTGAGAAAACCTGGATTTGTGCTGGAAATGGCCCACCTTGATTTTCATACACATTGTAAGGAGAGTGGTCACTCTGGATAAGCTATTACCAGCAGGAGAGTGAGAAAACCTGGATTTGTGCTGGAAATGGCCCAACTTGATGATCACTTTAGATAAGCTATTACCAGCAGGAGAGTGGGGTGGGAGGAGATATTGTTTCATGGTCTCTGTGTATATAATGTCTTCTGCAGTTTCCACAGTATGCATCCGATGAAGTGAGCTGTAGCTCACGAAAGCTCATGCTCAAATAAATTGGTTAGTCTCTAAGGTGCCACAAGTACTCCTTTTCTTTTTAGATTGGCTCTATGACTGTTAAGTGGGGAACAAGACTGTTTACAGATAATACAAACACATAGGATGGAGAGGAAGTATTTAGTATGGCACAGTGGGGCATAAGTGAGAAAAATTAGATAAAATAAAGAAGGAAATATTTTCGGTTGACTATCAGACTATAATCAAGAAAGAGGACAGCTTTTTAGTTAACATACCATCTGGTTCAGTGGTGCAGCAAAAATAATTAGAAATGAAAAAGCAATATATAACTAAAGGAAAAAGGAGGAAATAGCAATCAATAGAAATTAGAAGTTATGAAGGCAGAAAATTGATAATTGAAGTTAAAAAGCAAAACGTCCATGGCAGGCAAGGGCTTAGGACAATAAGGAGGTTAAGTATATTAGGAACAAAAGAAATCCTAGCAATTGTATCAGCTCATTAGTAGTTGGAGGTAAAATTATTAATAATGATGCGTAAAAGGCTGAGATGTTCAATAAATATTTCTGTTTTGTATTTGGAAAGGAGCAGAATGATGTACTTGTATCATATGAGGATGTGACATTAGTAGCTGAGGAGATGTAAGACAACAATGGCTGGAGCAGGGGTGGCTAACCTGTGGCTCTTCAGAAGTTAATATGCGGCTCCTTGTATAGGCACCGACTCTGGGGCTGGAGCTACAGGCACCAACCTTCCAATGTGCTGGGGTGTGCTCACTGCTTGATCCCTGGCTATGCCGCAGGCCCTGCCCCCACTCCACCCCTTCCCGCCCCCTCCCCTGAGCCTGCCATGCCCTTGCTCCTTCCCCTCTCCCCCAGAGCCTCCTGCATGCCACGAAACAACTGATTGGGAGGTATGGGGAGGTAGGGGGAGGTGCTGATCTGCTGGGCTGCCGGTGGGTGGGAGGTGCTGGGAGCAGGGCGGGGGAGCTGATGGGGGGCGGGGGGTTGCTGACGTATTACTGTGGCTCTTTGGCAATGTACATTGGTAAATTCTGGCTCCTTCTCAGGCTCAGGTTGGCCACCCCCGTGCTAGAGATAAACATTTTTCAATCAGCATGCTCAGATAACTTGCACTCAAGAGTCCAAAAAGAATTTGCTGAGATTTCTGGCCCTGTAATGTTCATTTTTAATAGATCTTGCAATACTGGGGAAATTCCAGAACACTGGAGGAGTACTAATGTTGTGCCAATATTAAAAAAGGGCAAGCTAGATGACCCAGGTAACTATAGTCCTATTAACCTGACAGCATTCCTGGGCAAAATAATGGAAGAGCTGAGATGGAATTCAGTTGATAAAGAATTAAATGATAGGAACAGAGCTGTCCCTTGGGTAGGGAAAATTGGGGCGACTGCTCCAAATCCCATGGGCCGGTGCAATTGGCTGGCGTGGTCAGTCCCGGAAGACATAGGCACGGGAACTAGGGGCATGGGGGGTGCTGCGAAACCCCCGGGCTCCTGGCTGCCAGCTCTGCCTGCCCGGGGTATTGGCTCCAGGGGGGGAGGGGGAGACAGGGGTAAGGAGGCTGGGGCTTTCAGCACCCCCGCTATTAAAAATGTTCCAGCGCCACTGCCAGAAGACGAATCTGTCACTTCCGCAGGGCCCGCCATCTTGTTGGCAGTTAGCGGAGACAGTGCCTGGCCATGAATGATATCACTCTACTGAGGCTAACACAGAAAGATATAGACCGAATGTTGCTTGAATGTGACCAAAACCCAGGATCATTCACTGTCATGCTTTGTGCTGCAATGATTCCAGACTACTTGCTACTGGCTTGGCGCGGTAAAGTGTCCTACCGTGGAGGACAAAATAAGGCAGCCCTCCCCAGAAATTTTCTGCAAAGGCTTTCAGGAGAGCTTCATGGAAATGTCCCTGGAGGATTCCCACTCCATCCCCAGACATGTGAACAGACTTTTCCAGTAGCTGTACTGGCCACGAATGCATCCCAATTCTTCAGGGCAAATCAAACATTAAACACTATTGCTTTTAAACCCTGTACTGTAGTTACAAATGTGCACTCACCAGAGATGTCTTCTCCGGCTTCAGGGTCGGGGATCCCACCTTGGGACAGTATTGGCTCCAGGGTGATGAAAAGGTCCTGGCTGCCGGGGAGAACAGATTCATCGCTTGCCTGCTGCGCATTCTCTCCTCCTCCACAAAATCCTCCTCCCTGTTGCGTGAGACTACCCCCTTGCAGGTGTCCATGGACAGTGGTGGGATAGTGGTAGGGTCCCCCTCCTAGAATGCCATGCAGCTGATCATAGAAGCGGCATGTAGGGGGCTCTGACCCGGAGCGACGGTTTGCCTCCTTTGTCTTTTGGTAGGCTTGCCTGAGTTCCTTAACTTTCATTCCGCACTGCTGTGTGTCCCTGTTGTAGCCTCTGTCCAATGTACCCTGTGAGATTTTGGAAAATATATTTGCATTTCTTCTTTTTGATCGGAGTTCAGCCTGCACAGATGCTTCTCCCCATACAGCAATCAGATCCAGTGTCTCCCTTTCGGTCCATGCTGAAGCTCGTTTGCGATTCTGGAGGGACTGCATGGTCACCTGTGCTGCTGAGTTCGCCACGCTGACCAAACAGGAAATGAAATTCAAAAGTTCCCGGGGCTTTTCCTGTATACCTTGCTAATGCATCGGAGTTCAAAGTGCTGTCCAGAGCGGTCACAATGGAGCACTCTCGGGGGAGGGATAGCTCAGTGGTTTGAGCATTGGCCTGCTAAACCCAGGGTTGTGAGTTCAATCCTTGAGGGGGCCATTTAGGGATCTGGGGCAAAAATTGGGGATTGGTCCTGCTTTGAGCAGGGGGTTGGACTAGATGACCTCCTGAGGTCCCTTCCAACCCTGATATTCTATGATAGCGCCCGGAGGCCAATACCATCGATTTGTGTCTGTAGTACCCCAAATTCGACCCAGCAAGGTCAATTTTAGCGCTACTCCCCTCGTCGGGGAGGAGTACAGAAGTCATTTTTAAGAGCCCTTTAGGTGGATGCAACGGGGTTGGTTGTGTGGACGCAGTCATTTTTAAATCGACCTAACGCGGCTAAATGCAACCTAACTCCGTAGTGTAGACCAGGCCTTAGACTTTTGTAAGGCATTTTATTTAGTACCGCACTACATTGTGATTAAAAAATTAGCATTATACAAGATCAGCTGAGCACACATTAAGCTGATTAAGAACTGACTAACTGATAGATCTCAAAAAGTAATTGTCAATGGAGTATCATCACTGAATAGTGGGGGTCCGAAGAGACTGGCAGTGGGCTCAGTGCTGTTCAATGTTTTTCATTAATTTTCTGAAAGTAAGTATAAAATAACTGCTGATAAAATTTTTGGATGACACAAAGATTGGTGGAGTGGTTAATGGTGTGGACAGGGCAATCATAGAGAGCGATTTGGATGGCTTGGTAAGCTTCAGCGCATTCAAACAAAATGTGTTTAAGTACACCCAAATGCAAAGTCATACATCATGAAACAAGGAATGCAGTCCATACCTATGGAATGGGAGACTATATCGTGGAAAGTAGAAACTCTGAAAAGGTTTTATTGTTCTAGAGGACAAGTAACTCATTGTGAGTTCCCAGTGTCATGCTGTGGGTAAAAGGGCTAATGTGATCCTTGGCTGTATAAACAGGAGAGTAGGGGTCTGGTTCTGGTGTCCACATTTTAAAAGGATGTTGAAAAATTGGAGAGTATTCAGAAAATAGCCTGTGGCAGGGCCTGCTTGCTCCTGCCTCCTGTGGCAGGGCCTGCTTGCTCCTGCCCCTTTGGCCTTAAAGTCTATGAACAGAAATCAAACTGAGGATAACCCAATGACTTCCAGACAGTGAGATGTTGAATGGTCCACAAATAGCTGGTAAAACACCCATTGCAGTTTATTTACAATATGGGTTTCCACTACCCTTAGACCCTGTATAGCCTCACCCCTACTGTTCTAGGGAGCCCTCTGCTTCTGAGGCAAGCAGAGAAGAGCAGTCTCTCTCTTTCTGCTTCTTCCTCTTCCCACTTCCTACCTGTGCATTTTGCATAATCTGCCTGGTGGCCTAATTAGCAGCTTAGTTCTCCTCAGCCCATCAGTTAGGCCCAGCTCTTTTTAATGAGGTCTGTTCTGGAGTAATTAGAGTTGCAATGAGCAGAGTCCTGGCTCAGCTGCTGTTGCCCAACCCTCTGTCACAGAGCCCCAAAAATGATTTGAGAGCTGGAGAAAATGCCTAATGCTGAGAGACTTTAAGAGCTCAATCTGTTCAGTTGATCAGAAGAAGATGTGAGAGGTGGCTTGATTACAGTATATATAAACCACCTTCTTCCCCTTATCCTATTGTCTGGGGTTGGGATGTTGTATGAGCATCTACCATCTTCATCTGTCTAAGGTAGCACTAAAGTCCACCTACTTATTATTTTCTTTGATGCAATCCATCCATAGCTTCCTTGGCTTTCCTCAGAGTCTCTTTCTTACTAACCTCTCTTGCCATGCTATCCTCACCAGCTTTCTCTTCATTCATCCTCTGTATGTGCCCAAACCAGCAAAGTCACACTTCCTGGATTTTGTCAGCCACATCATGGACTTTGTCTTCCATCCTAATGCTTTAATTTAGAAATCTTTCTCTTTGTGTAACTCCTTTTATAGTGCATAGACATTGCATCTTGAATACCCATAGGTGTTGAACCTGCCGTCTCTTTACAACCCATGCTTCTGCACCATACAGCATTGTGGCGCGCACCATTGTGCTATACAGATGGAATTTCAGTCTCAGTGACTTACACTTATCATGCATGACACCTGAGATGATATTCCACATTCTTCCAGTGCTCCCCAGTCTGGAATGAATCTCACATTTAAGGTCACTGTCTTCTGTAACCCAGCTGCCAAGGTATTTAAACTGGTATCCAGTTTCCCTGTGGCACCTCTACTGACCCTCATGATCTCAATTTTAGTCATGCTCATTTTCATCCCATACCTGCTGAGCTGGTCTTACCACGGGTTTACTATTTCCTGTAGGCCTCCTTTTGAGGACAACCTTTTTGCTATGTCGTCTGCATAAAGTAGCTCTCCACCTTTTCACATTGGTATCTTCCTGGTGATGTAGTCCATCAGTATGCTAAACTGCAACAGTCTGATGGCCAACCCCTGACACAGTCCAACTTTCACTTCAGAGGGCTTGTCTTTCCAAAACATGTTCGGAACACTGTTTTAGGCAATCTGTATAGTACATTCACCAGAGTTATTAAATGCTCAGAAACTCCATGTTTCCTCAGCACTGATGTGAGCATTCTTCTATCCTCTTTATTTTATACCTTTTCTAGGTCTATAAAGACCCCCACATATCCTGTTGGTACTCTAGCTGCTTCTGTATCACTTGCCGAATTACAAATGTGGCATCTTTGGTTCTTCATACTTTCCTAATGTCAAAGTATTCTTGTTCGAGGAGCGGTTCAACCATTCTCCTAATCTGAGCATCCATGATGCATTTCTGTATCTTCATCCATGGAATAGTAACTTTATCACTGGATAGTTTCCACATACATGGATGCTTCCCTCCTTATATATTGGGACCAAGATAGACTTGCACCAATATTCGGGGATTCTTTTGTCTTGCTATAAAGTTTTAACTATTCTGCCCCTCAATTTTATACCTCTCTTGCTTAAGACTTCCACCAGATCAGCTGTCATTTCATCAGGACTTGGTGCTTTACTACTATTCATTTTTTGGTACTGTTTCTCACCTCCTTCTCTGTTTTGTCAGACTCAAGCACCACATTAGGATCACATGTTGGCAACTCTGCCCACTGGGATTTTGCCTCATTTAAGGAACTCTGAAAGTATTGTTTCCTCCTCTCCTTCACTTGTTCAGGTGTTGATAGGCTCCCCATGTTACCATTTACAAATGATGTTGCAATACCAACCTCCTTCCCTATGCATCTCATTTTTTTGCAGTGCTGTAGATTTTTTTTTTTGCCAGCCAGCTGTAGGTGATTCAGAAACTCAGTGTACAGGTCATCTAGGGCATTCTCTTTTGCCTTCCTTCCTTGCAGCGTGCTTTGCATTCTTTCATTTGCACTTGGATTAATTTATTTTTCTTTCGGTGCCATTTCTTGTTTTGGATTGCTACCTGCACTTCATCAGTCCTCCATCACTAACCTCTCTCCTTTTGGTTTTCCCCATCTGCATTGTCCATAAACCTTTTCTGCAGCCGCAATCCACGTTATTTTCAGGTAGTTCCACTCCTCTTCAGTCGATGCCAAATCTGTTTCCAGGTACTTATCCTCTACTGCTTGCACAAACTTCTTTGCGGCACTTCCCCTTGACTTCGCATACTTTTAATCTTGTTTCTTTTGAGCTTAATTCCCTCCTTGTCCAATGTTCTACCATAATCTTTGCCACAACAGACTTTTGCTGCAGTGCTACCATCTCCTTAGTTATCACTTTGCAGTCCATAAATTGAGTCCACTGAGATTTCTTCACCAACATCATGTCAATCTGGCTTTTGTTTCAACCAGTGATGTATGTGATCCAATGACTTATCCTCTTTTGAAAGCATGTATTGGCTACCATCCATTGGTTTGCAATACATGTCTAGTAATGCTTTCTCTTCCTCATTTATGGGGCTGGGGCTGAAATTTCCTAAGCACATTTCATATCCCTCGGGATTTTGCCTGTGTGTGCATTCATATTGCCAGCACCAACAACAGCTGTCTTCAAACTGCTGTGTCTGACGGTGCCTGCAAGTGTTGGTGTAAACTCTCTGTCTCTCGTTTGTCATGTCCTTATTGAGGTGCATACACAAACAGAGCATTCTGTTGGGTTCATACAGCCATCAGTCTGTCACTTCTCTAAAAACATCAATCACCATCTTCCTCAGTTCTCCTCTCACTTCCACCCCAACTCTATTATCCCCATTTTGTCACCTACATAGAAGAGTTTACAACCTAAATTCAACTCTTTTGCTGCATTCCTTGGCCATCATGTTTCCTATAGGCACAGAACATCCGTACCTCTCCTTACTATCATATCCGCTACTTCCTTTACAAGTCAAACTGGATACATTCGGTGTTGTTACATTTATAATATGGGGTTTTTCTGGCTGTTCAGGTCACTGCTTTTCACCTGGCTTTTTGCTCTGACCACTAGTCCCCCTGATCCTCTAGAGGATAGCTCAGATTCTGGCCACCAGAAATCCTATTGGCCACCGGCTTGAGGTGTGCAAACATCTAGCATGGTGCTGAGATGCCCTCCCTTCATTAGCAGCGGTCCCTGAAAAGTACAGCGATTGAGAAGCATCCATTCCAGTCTTACCCTCACCCTTCTTACTACCAGTATTTACTACTGCCCTTTGGCAACGCTCCAAAAATACAAAACTGCTTGCACCAACATAGTCACCTTGCGCCAAAAAAAGTATAGTGTATCGCTTGGTATGCCTGACATACACCACAGTGAGAGGACCTTTCTCCAGTTGAACTAAGTACATGCCTGCTGTCTTCCCACATTGTCGTGGTAGATTTGATGGACCGTCAACAGGTGGTACTGGTATTGATGCTGCCCGATATTAGGCTTCATTTGACCCAGGGATGGAAGTTTGAAATCAGAGTTTTCCTTTTCCTGGGTAGGCTGGCTTCCTGGACTTAAGAGCCCCACTTGCCCTGAGCTGTTTGGTTATTTTTAAAAGGTGCCAGATACCTGCCTTTCACACACCGATTTTTGGTTTAAAAACCAAAACCAAAAACCTACACCTCTGCCACATGAAGGATATTTTGTTGGGAACTTTCATGGAGAGAAAATCCTGTGTACTGAAGGGCTTTTCAATTTAGTGGAGACAGGTATAACAAAAACCAGCAGCAGGAAGCTGAAGTCAGATAAATTTGTCAGAAATTAGGCACAGTTTTTTGGGTGTTTTTTAAAGTGAGGGTGATCGTTCCGATGGTGACTCTACCAAGGGTACTGGTAGATTCTCCATCTCTTGATGTCTTCAGATCAAGACTGGATGACTTTCTGGAAGTTATGCTTTAGTTCAACACAAGTTCTTGGGGTCAATTCAGTGGTTAATGGGTGAAAATGTATAATACACAGGAGATCAGTCTAGATGATCTAGGTCCCTTTGGCCTTAAAGTCTATGAACAGCAATCAAACTGAGGATAACCCAATGACTTCCAGACAGTGAGATGTTGAATGGTCTTCCAGGAAAGTAGTAGAAGTGCCATCTATTGAGACCATTAATAGAGTGGGCAGAACAATATAAAATATACTTCAGGGAACAATCCTGCATGGACGGTGAGATGGAATGCATGATTATAGAAGGAATTTTCCATGGCTAATTTGTATGATTCTATACAAAGAGCACAACTTGTGGTTGAGATTCCCTTGTCCAGTTGAAGATTTGTACAGTATCCAGCTATGTTAAGTGTTTGTTAATAATTTTCTACCACTGAAACATATACTAGAACAGTACAGATGTAATATTTCTAACAATATCTTTGGAGAAATTTTGGATTACTAAATAAATCTGAAATAAATGTAAATGTTTCACAACGCTGTGACTGTTCTGTTTTCATAAAGAGAAAACAATTGGTGAATAACTCAAAAGGTTCAATGCTAAGGGCAATGAAACAAAAAACACTTCATTTCAAAATAGTTTTACAATTGATCTTTGAATTTCTGATTTTTTTGTTGTTGTTTTTAATTCTATTTTTTTAAAAAACACACCGATATGAAACTATCAATTTGGTCCCCAGTTATTGTGGCCTGTTATAACAGTGATTTCTTTTCCTTTTGTAAAAAGCCTGTCTCGCTGTATTGATTATAAACCATTGCTCACAAGATAACCTTATAATTAAAGCCCTTTAGATGTTTACTGTAATGACCTTGCCAAGAGTGATAAGGTTCTGGTGTAAGACTCCCCACAGCATCTCATTCCTTCTGCTAATTTTTCAAAATCAGTAGTTGAATACTTCATGTTTAGTCAATGTGATGTCTTGTTTTTACTTTCCCTAAGGAAATTGCGTATCTTCCCACAAGAGGGACGATCGCTTTCGTATGATTCACATTAGAAATTGCCACTTTGTATTAACCTTCCAGTTATTTAACTCGTAATGATCAGTGCAAATGGCACTTCACCAATAGGTGGTGCTGTATCTGTAACTTAGCAAAACAGGACAATTTTAAACTACTATGTTGTTGTCTTTGTTTAGGAGAGAGGAGATGATCTAGAAGGAGTTTAAGTCCTGCCTGTGTGTGCTGGAGTTACTTTCAGTGTTCCAATAAATCTTTCAGTGACTGTGCCACCACATACTTTGAGGCGATGTCATGTGCTATCAAAAAATAAAATACTAATCTCCAGCTGGTGTTTCTGCCTGTGGGCCTTTCAGGTCAATCTCTGTGAACTCCTAGGGCTTACTAGGATGGAGCATTTCCTCTAAAGGAGTTCTGCCATTCCTTTCTGGTGCTTTACAGGTAAGTCAGGAAAGTACCTAGTACAGCCATGCCCAGCAAAAAAAAAAAATCTCTTAAGTACCCCAGGTGGCCTGTTGCTTGGTTATCATGGAGACTCTTCAGTTCTTGCCAGATATCTTCACAAGAACAGTCTGCTCGTACTCTCACTGCCCTCATCTGGCTGAAAACATCTGTAACTAGATTTTGCTTTCCAGGTTTATGATACTCTATGAATCTGTCTTCCTGGGCATCCTTCCAGGTTGTGCTTTGTAAGGAGAAATGCAGGGCACTGTGGTCTGTGTATGCTGTGAATTCTGTACCTAGTAAATATGGACAAATAGGCCTTTAGGGCCTCCACAGTATCCAGATGCTCCAGTTTTGCAGCTGGATACTTGGTTTCCTTCTCATTCAGTTTGCGACTTCCAGAAGCTACTGGTCTGTGCCTGCTGAGCTCATCAGTTTGTTCAAGTGCAAATCCAGGTTGTGCATCTTTTGAGACATAACAGATTACTGTGAATAGACCGGGTGCATCTGAGAATTTAAGCACAGTATGGTTCAGAAGTCCTTCCTTCAGTGACTCAAAAGCTTTTGGGGGTTTCTCTGTTAGGACAAAGTCACTCTTAGCTGGTGTAATGATGCTACCTGCTCTGTGAAATTTGGGACAAATTTCCTGTAGACTCCATAAAGGCTTACCAACTGTAGTACCTCCTCCAGGTTTGTATGAACCCTCCAGTCCTTTATAACATTCAGTTTCAGGGGTTGGGGCTCCAACTCATGATTACTGACTGTATGTCCAATGAAGGTGATGTGAATCTTAAATTGACACATGCTTCCTGTAGGTTTAAATCCTGACTCCTTAAAAAGCTTTAGAATCTTTCCCACTCCTACCAGATTTTTCTCCAGTGTTTTTTGGAAACAAATGCAGTAATCTAAATAAAGTAAATCATCCATAGGGTGTCACTACGACAGTTTTTTCCATTGCTCTGCAGGAATCTCTTTAAGATAGTATTGAGATACCAAATGAAAACCATTAAGTATTTTGCACCTTGACATTTCACCCGGGGTGTGAGTTCAAGTTAGCTACTATCTGTGAATTAAATCTCCTGTAGTCAGATGGTGTCGGTGAGAGGGTTTTGGCTTTTTTGACAATAAGCTGATGTTCCAGGAAGGAGAATTACTGTGCTGGGATGGGTTTTCTCTATCAAATACTGGGAAGACTATCTTCGGACATTGTCTGGCTAACCTGATAAGGAAAGCTTTAAACTAGGTCTTATGGGGGATGGTAACAAAAATCCAGCCAATGTGCATCCAGGCTTAAGTAATGAAGACAAGGAAGGGGAAGGGGCTAAATTCTGGAGAAGGGACTGGAAATCACAATTACATTAAAGAGGCAAGAAGAAAAACAGGGCAGTCTGCAAAGTATCTTTGATGCCTGTATACCAATGCAAGGAGTATGGGGAACAAGCAGGATGAACTGGATGTTATGGTATATGAAGAAAATTGACTTAATTGGCAATACAGAGACTAAGTGGGACAACTCCCATGATTGGAGTACCAGCATTGAGGGATTTCGCTTGTTCTGGAAGGACAGGTCTGGGGAAAAAGGAGGTGGTGGTGCACTGTATGTCAAGAATGTATATGCTTGCTCTGAGGTCCAAGAGGAAGTGAGCGACAAACCTACTGAGAGTCTCTGGGTGAGGACAAAAAAGGAAAAGAATGGTAACAATGTTATGGTGGGGGGTCTATTATAGACCACCAAATCAAGAAAAGGCAGTGGAAGACACATTTTACAAGCAGGTAGCTAATTTTGTTAACACACATGGGCTAGTATTAATGGGGGATTTTAACTTCCCTGATATCCGTTGGAAGACTATTACAGCAAAATATAGTATGTCCTGCAAGTTCTTAGCATGTGTAGGGGAAAACTTTCTGATTCAGAAAGTTGAGGAAACAGCTAGGAGGTCATCTATTTTTGAATCTGTTTTTGACCAACAGGGTTGAATTAGTTGTGAAGGTGGTTGGGAACTTGGGAGGAAATGATAATGATAGGTGCCACATTTCAGGAAAGATGTGGATAAATTGGAGAAAGTCCAGAGAAGAGCAACAAAAATGAGGAAAGGTCTAGAAAACATGACCTATGAGGGAAGATTGAAAAAATTGGGTTTGTTTAGTCTGGAGAAGAGAAGACAGAGTGGGGACATGATAAACAGTTTTCAAGTACATAAAAGGTTGTTACAAGGACAAGGAGAAAAATTGTTCTTCTTAACCTCTGAGGATAGGCAAGAAGCAATGGGCTTAAAGTGCAGCAAGGGTGGTTTAGGTTGGACATTAGGAAAAAATCCCTAACTGTCAGAGTGGTTAAGCACTGGAATAAATTGCCTAGGAAGGTTGTGGAATCTCCATCACGGGGGATTATTAAGAGAAGGTTGGACAAACACCTGTTAGGGATGGTATAGATAATACTTAGTCCTGCCTTGAGCGCAGGGGACTGGACTAGATGACCTCTCGAGGTCCCTTCCAGTTCTATGATTCTATGATCCGATAGAATTCAAGATCATAAGGAAAGGAGGAAATGAGAACAGCAAAACAAGAACACTGGACTTCTGAAAGGCAGATTTCGACCAATTCAGGAAAATAGTAGGCAAGGTCCCATGGAAAGACCAGTTAGGAAGAAAAAGAGTTGAAGGGGCATGGAAGTTCCTAAAAGATGTAATACTAGAGGCTCGATATCAAATTATTCCAATTCAGAGGAAAGATAAGAAGAGCCACAAGTGGCCAATGTGGTTGCATAAGATGCATTTTAGCTATCTAAAAACCAAAAGAGATACATACAGGAAATGGAAAGAGGAGCATGTCACCAAGGAAGTATACATAAGAATAGTGTGACTATGTAGGGACAAAATAAGGAAAGCCAAGGTAAAGAATGAGTTATTGCTGAAATGTTGGCAACAACAAGAAAATGATTCTACAAATATGTCAGACAAAGATCAGGGATGGTGTGGGTCCACTGCTCAATGGAGAAGGTGAGCTGGTAATGGAAGATGATAGGAGGGCAGAGCTGCTCAATGCCTTCTTTGCTTTAGTTTACTCACAAAAAATAACGTGACTAGACAACTAGTGAAGTTACCAAAGACAATAAAGGGAAAGGGATTCAGATCAGGCTAAGTAAAGAACACGTCAGTGAACTAACTTGATTGAATTCAAGTCAGCAGGGCCTGATGTTATTCGCCTGAGGGTATTGAAGGAATTAGCTGAAGAAATCTTGGAGCCACTGGCAATAATATTTACAAACTTGTGGATGACAGGAGAAGTCCTGGAAGACTGGAGAAGGGATAACATAGCACCTGTCTTTACAAACGGGGAAAAGGAGAAGCTGGGAACTATAGACCAGTCAGACTGACCTTGATACCTGGGAAGCTACTAGAGTAATGTATGAAACATTCAATTTGCAAATACCTGGAGGATGAAGGGGTAATCACTAGCAGCCAGCATGGATTTACTAAGAACAAATCATGCCAAACCTGCTTGATTACCTTCTTTGGCAGGGTAACTGGTTTGGTGGATAGGAGGCATGTGATGGACATAATATACCTGGACTTTTAGCAAGGCTTTTGACATAGTCTCTAAGGTGCCACAAGTACTCCTTTTCTTTATGCCATTAATAATTACTCGTTGCTTGCGGTTGTTTAACCAATTATGTAACAGCCTGCATTTCTCCAGTCTACTTATCAAAATGTCAGGTGGGACTAACACATTTAGTTAAGCATAAGCTTTCGTGAGCTACAGCTCACTTCATCGGATACGAAGTGAGCTGTAGCTCACGAAAGCTTATGCTCAAATAAATGCCTTAGTCTCTAAGGCGCCACAAGTACTCCTTTTCTTTTTGCAAATACAGACTAACACGGCTGCTACTCTGAAACCTATTAATGGAATGATGTCAGATTGGAAGGAGGTCTCAAGTGGGGTCCCACAGGGATCTATTCCAGGCCCGGTGTTGTTTAGCATCTTTATAAATGACCTCTGTGTAAGAATAGAGAGCATATTGATCAAATTTGCAGATGACACAAAGCTGGTGGGGGTTGCAACCACTTTGGAGGATAGAGTTAAAATTCAAAGGGCTCTTGATAAATTGGAGAACTGGGCTATAGACAACAAACAGAAATTCAAAGACAAGTGTAAGGTGCTAAGGAAGAAAAACCAAATGCACAAATACAGAACGGGGGATAATTGGCTTGGCAGCAGCGCTGTTGAGAAGGATCTGGGAGTTGTGGTGGATCACAACCTCAACATGAGTCAACAGTGTGATGGTGTTGCAAAAAAACAAATGCAGTTTTGGGTTGCATTAACAGAGGCACAGCATGCAAGTCCCGGGAGGCGAGAGTACTGCTGTGCTCGGTGCTGGTTAGGCCTCAGCTGGCGTGCTATATCCAATTCTGGTCACCAATGTATAGAAAGGATGTAGAGAAACTGGAACAGATCCAGAGGCGAGTGAGAGTGACAAAGATGAACAAAAGGATGGAATGCAGGCCACATGAGCAAAGGCTGAAGGAACTGGGTATGTTTCATTTGGAAAAGAAGAGATTAAGGGGAGGACGTGATAGCAGTCTTCAAATACTTGAAAGGCTGCCATAAAAAGATGGAGAAATGTTGTTCTCTCTTGCCACAGAGGGTAGGACAAAAGGCAATGGGTTCAAACTATAGCATAGCGGATGTAGAGTAAGTCTTAGGAAAAACTTCCTAATTTTAAGAACAGACAATGGAACAGACTGTCTACAGAAGTCATGGAAGCTCCTTCCCTGGAGGTTTTCAAGAAGAGGCTGGATAACCATCTGTCTTGGATGGTTTAGAGACACAAAATTCTGCATTTTGTCAGGGGTTTAGACTAGATAACCCTTACAGTCCTTTCTAACCCTATGGTCCTATGATTCTAATGTGTCTCCTCAAGTCTCCATTGAGCTTTTCCACAATAACAATTAGGGATGTCCAAAATGATGTTGATTGTTCTATCAGGCCATGCTCCAGCAAGTGATTTATCTTCTTTTTCACTGCTGCCTGGCTTAAACACAATCTGATGTTTCACCTCCTCATATCTTCCAAGCTCTTTATTGTTTTTGAAAAACACATTAGAATCATAGAATCATAGAATATCAGGGTTGGAAGGGACCCCAGAAGGTCATCTAGTCCAACCCCCTGCTCGAAGCAGGACCAATTCCCAGTTAAATCATCCCAGCCAGGGCTTTGTCAAGCCTGACCTTAAAAACCTCTAAGGAAGGAGATTCTACCACCTCCCGAGGTAACGCATTCCAGTGTTTCACCACCCTCTTAGTGAAAAAGTTTTTCCTAATATCCAATCTAAACCTCCCCCATTGCAACTTGAGACCATTACTCCTCGTTCTGTCATCTGCTACCATTGAGAACAGTCTAGAGCCATCCTCTTTGGAACCCCCTTTCAGGTAGTTGAAAGCAGCTATCAAATCCCCCCTCATTCTTCTCTTCTGCAGACTAAACAATCCCAGCTCCCTCAGCCTCTCTTCATAAGTCATGTGCTCTAGACCCCTAATCATTTTTGTTGCCCTTCGCTGGACTCTCTCCAATTTATCCACATCCTTCTTGTAGTGTGGGGCCCAAAACTGGACACAGTACTCCAGATGAGGCCTCACCAGTGTCGAATAGAGGGGAACGATCACATCCCTCGATCTGCTGGCTATGCCCCTACTTATACATCCCAAAATGCCATTGGCCTTCTTGGCAACAAGGGCACACTGTTGACTCATATCCAGCTTCTTGTCCACTGTCACCCCTAGGTCCTTTTCCGCAGAACTGCTGCCTAGCCATTCGGTCCCTAGTCTGTAGCGGTGCATTGGATTCTTCCATCCTAAGTGCAGGACCCTGCACTTATCCTTATTGAACCTCATCAGATTTCTTTTGGCCCAATCCTCCAATTTGTCTAGGTCCTTCTGTATCCTATCCCTCCCCTCCAGCGTATCTACCACTCCTCCCAGTTTAGTATCATCTGCAAATTTGCTGAGAGTGCAATCCACACCATCCTCCAGATCATTTATGAAGATATTGAACAAAACCGGCCCCAGGACCGACCCCTGGGGCACTCCACTTGACACCGGCTGCCAACTAGACATGGAGATAGACTAGCATACTATAAGAGCAGCTGTTTTAATATGGCTGCTCCTATCAAGTCAACCCCAAGCTTTCACCGACTGGGATGCTTCACAGCTCTTTGTCTCTGACCCTGTGAGAGGTGTTGAGACACCAGGTACATTGAACACTGTTCCTATGATCTGCTTTTTCACTAGATGCTTTCCCTGGTCAGTCACATTATTTGTTTGTATGCAGAACTCCCCCTTTGGTCCAGCTTGAAATAGAGTTCTGCTAAACAGCAATCCTGAGTGGATACTTATTACATTCAAACACTCTTACAAGGGATACCAGCAAGAATAGAAGTCATGGAATTCTACTCATTAGTATGATTCTTAGCTTGTAATAGTGTAATTTTTCCAGTGCTCTGGGTTCAGATAATGTTCTTCTGGATTGGATTTGCACAGGAATGTATTTTTGATGGGAGAAATAAACTTCTAGAGAGAGCATACAATGTAATGTAGCATGTACTGTTATTCTAAAACTGCTCCTATTAAAATACAAGCCTTTGTTTTTGGTGAGTTACTTTTACAAAATGAAGAAGAAAGGCCAATATTTTGTAATGGATCATTTGAAAAGAAGAATACTGTAAAATAGGAAGAGCAGACTCTAGTACCCAGCATATTTCTAACAAGCTAAATCAGGGAAAGGAACTTCAAAACTGAGTTTGCATTTTCATTTCATTTGAGATTGTACTTTCATTAGAGTTAAGTTACTTACACAGGATTTATTAAAATTGGGATTTTGACCTTTTTAGCTACTTTCTTAAGCAAAAAGGAGGTCTGAAAACATTGGGTTTCTTTTTGTTTTTAAATTGTCCTTGTTTTTTGTCTTAAAAGCATCATGACCAGTCTGGTTTTCCCTAGTTTTTCTGGAGGACTCTTTGGCATGTCATGAGATATGCATTGTGAGTTCTCAAACCTTCAGTGAAGCAGTGGGAGTCTTGAATCTTTGAGAAAGAGATGTTTTCTTCTAAATGCCCATTAGGCATTGGTGTTTACAAAAATAAAGAGCTTTAAACAGTTTGCCTAAAAATTGCTTCCCCTCTCAGTTGTTCAGTTTTGAGTCTCTTATGCTGTAATAATATCACTAGTTGTCTAGTCACCCTAGTCTTCCAAGCAGACAAAATTTGAATTCCTAATTTCAAAATGTCTTTTTGTCAAAATCCTTTAATGTCTTCTTTATATAAGATGAAATGGAGACCACAAGCCAATATTTCTGCCCCCCCTTTGCAAGTCAGCTTTAACACTCTAAACAGGGTCAGCCCTTGTCAATACTTGAAGGACAAGACTTCTAATGGAAACCTCGGAGTGCTTCAGGAAGTGCTGCTGGTTATTTTGGTAAAGTTAGCACTAAATCTGCCCCAGTATGAGTGGGGATGAGTCACTGGCATTGTGACGCTGGAGATGCTGATCAGTTTCAAATGGAAATAGTATTCTTCACTTCAGTTTAAAGTCAGATCTGATAAAACCAGTTTCAGCTCTAGTGACTTCAACAGGTCTAAATTTGACCTCTTGTCCTAAACTGTTGTGCCATGTACTTAGTGGTTGAGTACTGCCCCAGAGTTGCATTTCAATGATGGGTGAAATGAATTATATACATATTAAGTTTGGTAAAGCACTTTGGGATGAAAGTTGTTACAGCCATGTAAGACTGTTATTAATATAAGATCTTAACAAAACCTGTCATGTTATCCATCTTGTCCTTTTAATAGAAAGAAAGGCTAAAGTTCTGGATATGGAGGAAAAAAAACAAAAAATCCAGAATCATCTTTCACCTGGAGCAATCTTAAAACACTAAGCTGGTATTTTCAAATGAGTTTAAGGGAGTTAGGTGCCTAAATCCAATTGAAATTCAGTACAAAATGGCCACATTCTCCCTTAAGCACCTTTAAACATACCAGGCTAAATATTATCAAAATAATAATTTGGCAGAAATGAAATTACTATGCAGAACAGAATTTTAAAAATGTTTTTAAAAAATGTGCAAAAGTGCTTTCCTGAATAGGATGGACTTAATCATGTACTCAAGTGCTTTCCTGAATTGGGGCCACAGTGCCCAACCCATTTAATGACCAATAATGTAAAAAATGGTGTTCTTAGTAGCTCTGCAATAACAAATGCAAAATAAAATCGACACTATGAAGAGTTTATAAATATTTAAAATAAACCTACCCCAGAGAAGAAAATTAAAATGTTCATTATAGAATAATTCTCAAATGTAATATTAAAAAAGAAAAACTCCAGTTGTGAAAGACTTCTGAAATATTTTAGATATTAAATATTTTAAAAAAACTGAAAAAAGTATTTCATAGTTATTCCTCAAAAGTAAATGCAGGTTTTTAATAGTGTGTTAGGGTTGCCACCTCTGAGATGTTGAAAGCCTGGCCACTGATACCACCCCACCAGCAGAAACAGGCCATTTCCCTACCAACAAAAAGAGTCCTGGTGTCAGCTATAGCTAACTATTACTAAAATGTTTGAAATCCATTTTACACACACATGTGCCATATGTGTATTTTAATGTTGTTGTTTTTCTCATTTTTCCTATCTTACCCTAACATGGTGCCAGTTCCAGACTACCAGGGTGTGAATTGTAGAGCACTCTAACATGTGCCAGGTGGGAACTGCCTACCATTTCCCCAGCATATTAAATGTTTTAATCAACAAAGCAATAAAAACAGTGGCCAGGCCAGCTGAAAACCAGATAGGTGGCAACCCTATGATCTGTAACATCTTTAGCACTTACATACTTTCTTGTATGCATCCTTCAAGCCAGTAGGGGGCAAAGTTAGATTAAATATGGGCATTATAGGGATCTGAGACTAATTCTATTAAGGTTTCACTGTCACAGGCCCATGAATCTCCAATCACTGTGGAAAGAGTACTTTGTAATTTTGGAAATCAGGTAATGGTGAACAGTTTAAGGAATTTTTCTTTCCACATACAAGTTTTTTGAAAAAGTATGTGACTGAAAATAGTGATTTGTGTTATAAAATGTGGATTTTTCTCACAGTGCCACTTTTCTTTGAAACTATGAGGTATCAAGAAGTATGTAAAGTGCTTATGAAAAGGTCGCATGTGAATATGAAGAAACATTTGAGATCTCTGTTAAAGGAGATACAGTGAGTATGTAACATGAAGAATAGACATCCAGAATGGATGATTTATTAATCTGAGCTTCAAGTTTGAAACATTTAGTCTTCTTGGAACCACAGGTTTGAATCCTAGCAATGCTGACTCAGTCCTTTTTCCTTCAATGAGAGTATTCATGGTACTAAATAGACAATTTGTCTAATAGTAAATATTTGTAGGATTAAACCCATAGGCTTCAGTCGTGCAATCTGATCAACGCAGCCGAATCCTGGTGTTTGCATTGTCCCACTGAAGTCAGTAAGGCTTCATGTTAGCACAGGGTCCTGCCTGTGCAGATCAGATTGGCCATGGCTGATACTGCATAGTTTAGAAGGCTTTTTTTTAATGAAAATAACCATACGATCATAAAATACTAGTATTATTTCAACTTCGTATCCTGTGAGAATCTGCAGGCACATAACTTTGCTGCATTATTTCCTAAATTAAACAATTTTACATCTTTGATTTTTTTTTTTTTTTTTTTTTGGTTCATGTACGCTTGAATACTCTGACCTTCTTAAATTGTTTTTCATTACAAACTAAGAATGTTCTACTTGGCTGCTTTGGGGAATGATCTATTTTATTAAGAAAAAAGAAATGTATAGTACTTCCAAATTTTAGATCAGGCTTTATATGGGAAAAAAGAAAAATTGAATAAAGTGTCCTGTGTATTATATTCCACATAGGAATATATTCCTATAATATGCACATGGAACTTACTACTTTTGAAGTAATGTGTGGAATGTGATATGCATTCTGTGTTTAATCAGGAACAAACACAGCCCACAGGTCATGCGGTTCCAATTTAAGGACCATGCATTGTGCCCTTATCCACGTCACCCTTACAAATCAGTGTTAGAATCTACTACAAAATTTGTAAAGGTCAGGGGGCAGTTTGCAACTGGCATTTCACAACAAAATAACAAAGCATCAGAGAGAGGAACTGTTTTGGGTAACGTATAAACATTTTGAATATTTAACAAGGGATGCTTTTCATTAAAAGTAGTTCGTCTAGATAAACATTTGTTTGCTTTCTTTTATTTAGTAATAAGCAATCATTGATAATTACAGTACAACTTCATGGTTATAGTTCCTTTTTATAATAATTTCTACCAATAGGTGGGGCTATTCAGCACCTTAGAGAGTAAAACACGAATTAATATTCTGTGAAAGAAGAGAAAATGTGAAGGTTGCCTCCAATTTATATGTGAAAAGACAAAATGAAAAATCTTTTGTTCATTTTTCTAGATAGAGTATGAAACAATTTGGAGGGAGAAAGAGCTCCAGGAAAAATAAAACGTCTAAGATTACATCTATATTTATGGTGTCATGTAAAGTATATTTCAGAGTAGCAGCCGTGTTAGTCTGTATTCGCAAAAAGAAAAGGAGTACTTGTGGCACCTTAGAGACTAACAAATTTATTTGAGCATAAGCTTTCGTGAGCTACAGCTCATTTAATCGGATGTAGAGATACTGCACGCTCAGCTAGCACTGATATAAATAGCAGCATAGATGGTGAAACCCGGCCTACATGCCTCAACCCCCAGGGTATATACCTTACAAAGCTCTTTATGTGCCCAAGTCTATCTGCTATTTTTAGCTGTGTAGTGTTCTGCTGCCTTCCCACTGCCGGAGCCTTTCCCCACCACAGTGAAAAGCTTCAGCAGTGGGAAAGCCTCTGCCATTGGGGGAGACAGTGCGGAAAGGCTCTGGCAGTGGGGAGCTGCTGGAATCTTTTCCTGCTGCCTCCTGACTGCCCAAACCTTTCACTGCAGCATGTAGCTACACACAGTAGAGCAAGTGTGGATGCAGCCTGACTTTCACTGCTGTGTGTAGCTATATATGTAGTGCCTGTACTCTACATGCTGCCATAAATTTAGACATAGTCTAATAAACCTTCATAGAGAACTGGAAGCAGGTTAGAACTTCACAAAGGAAAGTGATTTTAATGTGTATATTACAAATAACTTAATCAGTATAGTCATTTCCCCACTCTGGAGCATTCCGATTAAGAATGGCTATTCCATGCTGCTTTAAGAATGGCAGGGAATGCTGACAAATTTTAAAAAAAGGACGTATGGCCCATAATTTAGTAACACTAAAGTGATGAGGGAAAGAGAAATAAATTGAAATGAATCAGGAAGGCCATTTAATCAGCATAGATGCATTGCATAACTACCAGATTATTGGGATGTGTATGACTTGTATTTTAGGAAACCATTCTCAATGTGACCATGGTATTAGTGATAGTCTCAAAGCCATGATACACTAACTTCATATGGCAGCTAACATGCTTTTGATTAAGGATATTGTGTAAAATACTTATGCCAGCCCCTGTAACGTGTTGTTTTAGTTTTATGCTGTATAAAGTTGGGTGGGAAAAATTTGTTCCTAGTATGAGTCCAAATATTCCAAATTTTAGAACAGAAGGATAATATTCCAAAATTTAATGTCAAAGTTCTATCTGACCAAAAAATAAGGAGGTTGTATTGAAGTCCCATCTCAACCTTAGGTAGAGTTACTGCACTGCTATGATAAGTATACAATTCCCCACCCTGTGTGGGAGGTTTCTTCATATTGTTAATGGAACCGTGCTCCATTTCCTCTTGTTTTAAGCATTCATCCTTTAAGTTCTCTATTGCAGGCTTTCAGCTGAGGAGTGGATAAGACTTCCTTTAGAGTCCACAACTGTTTTCTCTTAATTGGCCAGAAGAGCCAGTCCTGATTGTCAGAGTCACATCCTTCCTGCAGGCTCAGTTGCTGTTTTTGTAATACTGTACTTCTAATTCATGGAGCTAGAAGTGGGGCAGGAGGTTTAACTTAGGGTGGGGGAAGGAGAGTTGGAAGTTTTTTCCCATGGCAGTACAGAACACTTTCACCTCCAATAAACCAGCTAAGTTTGTAAAGCAATACATACGGTCCCAATTTGGGGAGTATTTGTATGAGGGATGTGGGGAAGTGGACACACAATTGTCTGCCTGAACTGCTATAGTATGAAATCTCCCTTTCTTTCACTCTTTAGATAATAACATTCTTATATATCCCTCATGTTGAATTTCTGCTTTATGTAAATTCTAGGAATGTGTGATATATTTAATATTAATGCCATGTATTTTTGCCTTAATCTTCTAAGCCTAGTAAAAGTGGCTGAGATTTTCAAAACTGAGTAGTAATTTTTGATGCCTCCATTTTTGGGGCCCAATTTGAGATCCTTTTAAGAGGCCTGATTTTCAAAGGGCGGACCCTCAGCATTTTCTGAAAATTAGGCCCCGTTGAGGTGATTCAAGTTGAGCAGCCAATAATCATAGCACCCCAAATCACTAGTCACTTTTGAAAATCTTGGGCATTGTCTCTATTTTAGGTGCCAGGATAGATAGCCATTTTAACAGGTGTACTGAAAATACTTCTAATTCCAAAGCTTCGGTGTCTGTTAGCAGGAAAATGTCATAAACATACAGTACCATTGAAGAGTAGGTACCTTTTTGATAGTTTCTGATAGTTTCTGATGCTGTGCTGCCATTTTTTCTGGAACAAGTGTTGAACAAACAAACAGACCCACACAAAAACCCAACATTCCCACATTCTGTATTTCCTTCAAAATATTTCAGTCAACAAAATTAAATCAAGTTAATGTCTTTGCTATCCTTGTTTTTAAGTCTTTGGCCCTTATTCGTCATTTCCATCAATTTAGCCTGTTCCTCTTCATAGTGTTGGCAGTGACAGCAGCTGTGTTCCAGTTGTTGCAAAACACACTATTCCCTTTTGGTTTCTCCCATTTCTGTGCACATGGGACTGAGCCTAAGGAGTGCAAGAACCGTACGCTCCAATACATAAGCCATTCAAAATATACAGTAAATGAACTGGTGAAACAATAACAGTATATATGATAAACTGACTTTATTTCTGTTAATTTCTGATGACTTTTCATAACTCACAGAAATCGATCGTATTTTATATGCTCCATAGATGTATTAACTTTCCTTATTCTGGAGGGAGTATAATCGGGTTAGAACTGGTGACTTGGAGTTGGGTTTTGTGTATTCTTTTCTTTTCTTTACTGAGATGCTGTGTGACTCTGGAAAAGTCACTTAAACTCTTCATCTCTATGTTTACCTATTTGTAGTACTGGTGTAATAATGCTAACCTCCTAAAGTACTGTGAGGTTTCATACTTGCAAAGCACTTGGAAATCACTGGATCAGAAGTTCTATATTAAAAACATCATATTATTCATACCATCCAGATTTAATGTACAGGTTTCATAGCCCCCAGTACATTTAAGTACTATATGAAGCCATGTTTATATTCTGATTTTCAAAACTTTGTTTTCCCTATCTGTCTATTGTGGAGAACAAAAATAGCAGACTAAGGTATATATCTCTAGAAGCTTATTCCTGTAGGACAAGCTTCCTGCCTAAATCCTTTTGTGTCAGACTGAAAGGAATGGAAACGGAAGTCTTCTGTTCATCTATATAATGAGTGTAGTATGGACAGTAGCAATGCGAATTTCCTCAAGGCTATGATTTTGCCCTGTCCTGGAGGGATCACTTCTAAAGTTATTTCAGTCTTGAAGCCAATTCGGTGCTTGGTGTCTCTGTTGAAATATCCAATATAAGTGATAATGCTGAGTATATGTTTGTGACATGGATGTATGTTTACTAGGTAATGAACTGAGACTGCCAACTCATTTCATATAAGTCCATGGACAGCTGTTAATTGGTATGACCTTGTCACTAGTGATCTGGGCTAGATTCAAACTGGTGATATAGTGGTGAGAACCTCTGTATCACATTGCCAATCCTCTGAGCTGTCTACTTTCAGTCTCCTAGAGCAGATTCATTTTAAAGTCCAACAGTCTTGTCAGTATTCCTTTAACTGCTGCCAGAATATTTCTAAGATGGATGCTTGATGAGCTTTTTCTCAGAAAATTTCTATTACATTAAATGTGAAAACTCTAAAAAAACAAAAAAACAAAACCAACCTTGTGGTCTGTGGAGGTCAATTTTTAATACTTCATTTCTAAAATAACAAGAAGTTGCATCCATCATGTCTTGCTTACAACACTCCTGGGATGTATTTGAAGGAGTGTTGTAAGCAAGACGTGAGAAGTAATTCTCCCACTTTACTCAGCGCTGGTAAGGCCTCAGCTGGGGTAATGTGTGCAGTTCTGAGCACCACACTTTGGGAGAGCAACAAAAATTATATAAGGTCTAGAAAACGTGACCTGTGAAGAAAGATTGCAAACATTGGGATTGTTTAGTCTGGAGAAGAGAAGACTGTGTAAAAGATTGTTATAAAGAGGAGGGTAATTAATTGTTTTCCTTAATCACTGAGGATTGGACAAGAAGCAATGGGCTTAAATTGCAGCAAGGGAGATTTAGGTTAGACATTAAGAAAAACTTCCTAATTGTCAGGGTAGTTAAGCACTGGAACAAATTACCTAGAGAGTTTTTGAATCTTCATCACTGGAGGTTTTTAAGAACAGATTAGACAAAAACCTGACAGAGATGGTCGAGATAATACTTCGTCCCGCCTCAGTGCGGGGGACTGAACTAGATGACATACTGAAGTCCCTTCAAAAAGAAAAGGAGTTCTTGTGGCATGCATCCGATGAAGTGAGCTGTAGCTCACGAAAGCTTATGCTCAAATAAATTTGTTAGTCTCTAAGGTGCCACAAGTACTCCTTTTCTTTTTGCAGATACAGACTAACATGGCTGCTACTCTGAAAAGAGGTCCCTTCGAGTGCTACTTTTCTGTGATCATCAGGGGGCCGGAGGAAAACCACTCCTGATCCTGTTATTAGATGTGCATCTGATGGAGTGCTGCTTTACTGCTCTTGTGAAAATAGCACCATCTCCTTACCATCATTACAGAGTAGCGTGGGAGGCTAGTGGCGGGCAAGCAGACTTTCAGAATGATTTTACAAGTGATAGAGAGGCAGGCTTCATCTCTTCCTAATGCTGAGTAGAACTTCAATAAATAATCCTGTTTAAATATCAATGAGCCTACTACTTGCCTGAGTAACTGCTCAACATATGTAAGGGTAGCAGAATTAAACACACATGAAGGCGGGGATTTAAATCTCTTCTTTGGAAAACTCCCCTTATGGGAAAGCCATAATCAATTTAAAAAAGATTGATAGCTGTGCTGTAGAAGTCTGATGGATAATTAAAGAAACCTAAAGAACAGATGTAATTCTGTACTGAATTCTATAGGTTTTTAGTGTGTTTTTTTGTAGAACCCTAGTGGCTTCATCTCCATAAATTCTATAATACTTTTCCACAAGTGTCAAGCTCTTTTTTTTTTTTTTTTCAAAAAATCCCTAAAAGTAAAAAAACAAACAAACAATGGTCTTCTGTATCCCTACATAATTTTTTTTTTTTTAAGGAGGGGAACAAATTTCCTCCCCTTTCTAAATCAAGCTCCACCACACTCGTCTCTGCACCCATCAAAGTGCATTTCAGTACTGTCCTTATTTCTTTCCTTGCAGTAGTGCGTTGTTAACAGAAGGGTAGGAACAACTCTGTGACATCAGTGCTCTACATTCCTATTGTTAGGGGAGGGGAATGCTGCTTATGCTGAGAGCTGGCATTACAAGGGTCTTGTGAATGTAATTACTTGGGTAATAAAAATATTTTGCTGCATGGCACTCAGAGTTGACACACAGGCTGTCAAAGTGATTAGCACACTACACTTTGATAAATAAAGCAGCATGTAAGAGACTCTGTCATAGAACAGTAGGGCTAAAAGGGACCTCACGAGGTCATCTTGTTTATCTTCCCATGCTGAAGCAGGACTAAGTTTACCTAGACCATTCATGGAATGCCCATGCATGTATGGATGCAAGAAGGGCCAAGGACAGGGCACTTTAAAGAGAAGTCGACTTTACTAGTTCAGAGTAGTGAGTCTCGAATCCTATAGATCTATTTTTTATTTAGTTTTTTTTAACTTGGTAATTACTAATATATAGGCTCAGTAATATTCAAGTTTATTTGTAGAAATGTGTATTAATACATATTTGCCAACCACTGAAAATGATGATTTTGTCCATATATTTGAAATTTTGCCATTTTCAAATCTGTTAAATGGGAAATATTCTTTTGAATACTCATTGTACCATATATAAAATGAGCATTGCGTAGGAAGGAATTTATTTGACAACCAAAACTTCTGACTTTACTGGTATCCAGATAATAATATTGGTCAAGACTTAATAGTCAGTTGTTATAAAAGAAATTTTATAAAAGCCAATATACACGTCAGCAAAGTGTAGTTCTTGGGTGGTGAAGGCGCTTGGCTTTGGCCCACTTGTCACAGAAGTGCTTGGAATGTACAGGTGTCTGCAGCTTACTGTTATAGTATGTTACTGCTTAAATATATTTGAGATTTTTCTTACAAAGATTTATTTTTTAATTATTTTCTCAGTTGTTTCTGGCAATGTTGTTGTCAAGGAAACAGAAATCCTTGTAATGCCTTGCTCCACTTTCTATCATTCCTTGACTGGAGATGACTTGCATAATATTTATCCTGATTTAAGTAATAGGCAAGTTCTTCTGCCTCTAAATGGTCCTTTTTGAAATGAGTTTGTTTCCTTGATTATGAATAGCATCAGCCTGACCTTTCCATTGATAGTAGGTAATTATTCCTTTTTTTAAAGGATCAAATATTACACATGCTGTTTAGCCTCTAGAGCCCAAATTCATCTACGTTCCAGTACGCAGCCCAGCACAAAGACCAAGGGCGGGGAAGCAGTGCACCTTCTCTGGCCTAGGAATATGCTAACATCTTACAACCCTGTTGCGATGAAGACCTCATCTGTCTTGATACACCTCTGTAATGCCTCCAGGGTTGGGGCACCTGGGGGTTTGTAGAGCAACATCCCTATATATGGGCTATTCCGTGAGAAGCTGTATGGCTGCTTCATGGCCCGTTTTTGATGGCATAGCTGTCACAAAAGGATCATAGGGCAATAATGAAGTGCTTCCTCTTTCTCCACATAAAAGAGCTAGGAAGTGAAGAATTGCAAGAAAATAATGTTGACAGAGTAAAAATATATTCTTCACTTCATATACCAAAGAACAGCCACTACATCATCCATGCAAAGGGATACCTGTGAGATACTTTGAAAGGTGGCCTGAAATGAGTGGTGGGGCCAAAAACCTGGATTATGCTTTTTTTCTTTATGATATACAAAATAAAAGACTGAAAATAGGTGTGTATGTGGTTTAAAGTTTGATCTTCCTTGTTTCGTTGGAGATCTCGATGGGAGCCATCTTAGACTTGCTTGAGGGGATGATGGCATTAAGTTTTTACTAGAAGAAAGAGCTTTTCCTCCAGCTGTATGCAAGATGTCTCAGTTAAATAGGTGTTAACAGAAACAAACAAAGAAAAATCTTATTGAACAGTTTGTATAAAAATAATTCCCCCTCTTAATTTATCAGATGTCGCATCCCTGGTATCTGTGATGTCATAAACCTACTCGTTCTACTTTATCCATAGACTCTTTCAGGAAAATCAAAATTGACAAGATCTGAAAAAAAAGGAGAGGAAAATTTTATTTTTTGCAAAAACCTTTCAGACTTTCATGTAATCATGAAAAAATGAGATGCATACATCTCATTATATTTTCCTTTACAGGTCCGCTTCAAATCAAGTAATGTAGAACAGTCCAGGGGAAAAAAGTATATTGTTTTGTTTTTCCTTGTTCTGGAGACTTAAATAAGAGCTTCTTAGAAAGTGTCATGACTTTTAAGCTTTGAAAAAATAACACAGTCTGAAGGAATAGTTCTTCGAGTGCTGGCATATGTCCGTTTTACTGTTGGTGTGTGCTTGCCCTTGTGAACAGTTATCGGAGAACTTCTTCCCTCAGCAATACTCATCGGGGCAGATTGAGCACCCTCTGCTGGCACAAACCACTGGATGCTGGCATAAGAGAGTGGGGCTGCCCCCAACCCTCCCCCCCAAGATCCTTCATACTGCCAGTGACAATTGTCAGAGCAATCTTGCGGTAGTTACTGTGTTTCCCTGATTCCTTGTATATAGTACCATCTCTTGTTGTTTCTAATTAGTTAAGCTAGATAGGCTAGTTATCCTAGGTCCTTTGCACTAAAATTTTGTTCCTTGGTACTTGGCTCGGTACTGAAACTATGCCTCGCTAACCAAGATTTAAGTCCTGCAACATTTGCACTAAACCCGTGCTCAGTGACTCACCCCCGACCTGTTTAAAGTGCTTGGGAGGATCCCATATTAGTAACAAATGCCACATCTGCAAGGTATTTAAGTCCCACTCATAGAGGGATAGAGCGGCAAGATTCAAGTGTTTATTCAAGGAGGCAGCACTTGGGCCTCTGCCAGAATCCTGTCATGCGGAGAGCGTCCTGAGTATTTTGGCTTTGGTGCAGAGCACACCAGAAATGTCTGTGCCTTCTTGGTCCAAATCATCAGTGCTGAAGAAAAGGCTTAGAGCTTTCTCAGGCTTGGTACCATGCTTGGCCAGGTCGATACCTAAGCCTGGTAGAGACAGACACTCCAAGAAACACGCTGGAGAAAGTCTCTCAGTGGAGCAAGTTCCAGCTAAAAAGAGGGGTTCACTACCTCCAGAACCTGTGCCAGGTCCATTGAAGCCATCCCCAGAAAAGTCTCTGAGGGATGAACACAGCCCCGAGAGACCTGCTTTCCCTCTCAGTACCAGTCTCTCTGGTGGGTCAAGAAAGTTTGCATTCAGTACCATTGCATGCAGCTCCTACCTCACCATGTCAGGACATCACTGTACTGTTACCTACCAAGCCTATTCAAAGATCAATGTAGTCTAAGTGCAAGCCTATGATGATTTCCCCAGTACCTCCTTTCCTGGACTTGAGGTACTTGTCCCTGGTACTGACTGGCTTTTTGCACTGTTCCCCTCTACCCCCTTCCCTCCTGGATGTCTGATGGTTCTTACTCTTCATCCTCTGACTTAGAGGTATGTTTGTCTGTGTCCCCGCCAGGATAGAAGTCGTACCCTTTAACTGACACTTGGGAGCTGTGGGCAGTGCAACAGTCTCAACACTGGCCTGCTCCTACCTTCAAAGGACAATGGTCCAGTCAAGGTTGGGTTATCAGCAGCCTTTCTGGGCACTGTGGGGCATTCTTTCCCCCACTCAGTCTTCCTCGCAAGCCACCTCATTCCATCTCACCAAGACCTCTATGAGGTTACTGGCACAGAGAATATCATTCCGCAGTAGCTGGTACCGACATTAGTACCAAACACCCAGCTGCATCTCAGACAGTTTCCCTGCCACACATCATGGAGCAGCCACCTGCCCAGAATCCTATGTCATCCTCTTCCTTGTCTCCAGATGAAGAAATGCGGACAGTAAGCGATTCACCACTGCCAGAAGACCATAGGGCTCACCAAGACCTATTGAGAAGAGTGGCTTCTGTTCTAGATATTCAAGCAGAGGAGTTGAATGAAAGATCCCACAAGTTGGTGGACATTTTGGTATTGGCAGCCCCTTCCTGGGTGGATCTGCTGATCAATGAAGCCATCATGGAGCCAGTCAAAGCACTATTGCAGACACCATTTTTCTTGCTTCCCACAGTAAAGTGAACGGAGAGGAGGTATTATGTCCCCTCTAAAGGATATGCATATTTGTATTCCCACTCTTCCCCAGATTCCTTGTTGGTGGTGGCTCCTAATGAACAGGAGAGACAAGGACATCAGGCATCCCTCTCCCTGTGCTGGAAAACTCCCCAAGTGGACCTGTTTGCAACCAGGGTAAAGTTTCTGTCCTAATTCAAAATTTCTCTCCAAGGTAGTCTCTAATTTCCATGTCAATCAAGCAATCTACTTGCCCCATGCACATAGAGTACAAGGAGAGGCTTCATTCATTGGATGTGAGAAGGGCTTTAGCTTTCTACCTGGACTGTACTTAGCACTTTAGAGCCTGCACTCAGTTGTTCATTGCAGTTGTGGATGGGATTAAGGGCTAACCAATCTCCCTGGAGAGCATCTTGTCCTGGATCTCATTGTGCATTCATTTATGCTGTCAGTTAACTGAAGTAACTCCACTACCATTGGTGCATTCTACTAGAGTGCAAGCAACCTCAGCGGCCTTCTTCGCATATGTGTCTATCATGGATATTTTCAAAGCAGCAATGTAAAATCATAGAACTATAGGGTTAGAAGGAACCACAAGGGTCATCTAGTTTAACCACTTGCCAAGATGCAGGGTTTGTTTTGTCTAAACCACCCAAGACAGATGGCTGTACAGCCTCTTTTTGAAACCTCCAGCGAAGGAGCTTCCACAGCTTCCCTAGGCAGTTTGTTTAATTGTCCTTCTGTTTTTACAGTTAGGAAGTTTTTTTCCTCAGATTTAATCTAAATCTGCTATGCTGTAGTTTGAACGCATTGTCTCTAGTCTTGCCCTCTGTAGCAGGAGAGAACAATGTTTCTCCATCTTTTTTATGGCAGCCTTTCAAGTATTTGAAGACCACTATCACATCCCCCCCCTTAATCTCCTCTTTTCCAAACTAAACATACCCAGTTCTTTCAGCCTTTGCTGATATGGCTTGCATTCCATCCTTTTGATCATCTTTGTCACTCACCTCTGGATTTTCCCATTTCTCTACATCCTTTCTAGGCAGCGGTGACCAAAATTGGACACTGTACTCTAACTGAGGCCTAACCAGCTCTGAGTAGAGTGGTACTGTTCACTTACTGTGACTTGCATGCTGTGTCTCTGTAAATGCGACACAAAATTGAATTTGCTTCTTCTGCAATAGCATCGCATTATTGACACATGTTGAGGTTGTGATCCACCACAACTCCCAGATCCTTCTGAGCAGTGCTGCTGTCAAGCCAATTATCCTCTATTCTGTATTTATGCCTTTGTTTTTTCTTCCTAAGTGTAGCACCTTAAATTTGTCTTGGTCATCAGTACACACTTTTGCTTCACATTATGCCATTTCCAGAGATGATGCTAGCTTCAGACAGGTTGTCTTATAATCACTATTCAAGTAGACTCCAAACCCACCTCCTTGCATGTTTTGCTTGTGAGTCAGAATTAAAAGTCGAAGAATTAAAAAAGTTACCTACCTTTCTGTAACTGTTGCTCTTCGAGATGTGATGTACATGTCCATTCCATAACCTACCCACCTTCCCCTCTCTATCTGAATCTATACCAGGGGTTGGCAACCTGTGGCACGCGTGCCGATTTTTACTGGCACACTGCTGCCAGCCAGGGTCCCATTGGTTCCATTCACCCAGGCCAGCAGCGGGCTGAGCGGGGCCAGCGGCCGGGACCCCGGCTGGCAGGAGCCGGCGGAACCCCAGACCGGCAGCAGGTGAGCCGCTGCCAGTCTGGGGTTCTGTCTGCCACCCCGCTCAGCCTGCTGATGGTCTGGGATTCTGGCCGCCAGCCCCTTGCCAGCCGGGGTCCTGGCCATTGGCCCCGCTCAGCCTGCTGCCGGCCTCGCTTCTGGTCTGGGGTCCCAGCCGCCCGGCCCCCTGCCAGCCGGGGTCCTGGCCGCTGGCCCGCTCAGCCCGCTGCCAGTCTGGGGTTCCGTCGGGGCCCCTGTAAATGAAAAATTTATTACTGGCATGCAAAACCTTAATGAAGACTTGGCAAGCCACTTCTCAAAGGTTGCTGACCCCTGATCTATACAGTACAAAGGAACTGAGGGGGGTTGGCTCTGCCCTTCTTTTCCAGCACCCAGTGGCCTAGCCAGCAAAGGAAGCTCGAGCAACCCCAGCAGATGCTGCTGAGGGGAAAAAAATTCTGGTAACTGATCACGAGGGTGAGCACACACCTAATGTAGAATGGGCATAAGCAGCACATCTTGAAGAATAACAGTTACAGAGAAGTAGGTCACTGTATTTTTCTGTTCCTAATGTAAAGTAATACATTTCAAGAATGCCTCACTTAAAATCTTTTACAACAGTTGCAAAATTTCCAAAGGCTTTTTAAATATATACACACACACACACGTGTATGTGTATATATATGCACATTTATAAAATCTGCTAAGAAAGGTGCAATGTATTTTACACTTGAGTTTCTTTACCTCTCTCTGTCACTGATGTTGTCAAGGAAACCCAAATCTTTGAGAAGCTTTGCTCTGCTTTTTTAGATTCCATATAAAAAGAGAGATTATTTCTATCCCAGTGTTAGTAACAGAAACAAATTTGCATTACGTTTCTGTTCTTTCTAATGTGTTCATGTACTTGCTTATTTTTTATTAGAAGCAGATTTTGTTTTGAGCATAACATAAAATAACTACATAGTGAAGGTCATAGTCTATGGGAATATACTGAAGATATTTAGTTAATGTTGGTTTCTTTGTATCAACTTTAGTGTAAGCAGCATTACCACACAAAAATATGTTTAAATGTCATTAAGGCAGAGCTAGCCTTTGAGGTCTTGGGGAGCTGTTGTCTGTGGGTCCCCCTAATTTAGGGGAACAAGAAATGCAATGAAAAATTTCCACATTCATTAAAAAAAAAGTCTAGCCCCTTGTGAAGTTAGCCTTCAGAATACAAACCAATCATTAGAGTTGAAATCTTGTTCGTGATTTTTTCTAAAGATCATAGATTATTCAGTTTCCTTGCTGCTACGATAGAGAAAATACCTATTCATTCTGACTTTGAGTAGGAGTGGAAAAGGAAGCTACAGTACAAAGTCTTGCCGCAGTAATACAGACTATTATAATTGGAAAATCTTATTTTGGTCCAGTGCTTGCCTGTGGCACAAGGAAGATGAGCAGAAGCATCCAGCATGGTTCATTCGCCGCCAGCATATGGAAGTGGTGCAGTTGAGCTGTTTGTAGTCTCCTTGCTTACTGTACTACCTAGTATCTATGACAAACCTGGACCTGGTCCCTGAAATGCAGCTGTGCTCAGTCAGTCTACTGGCAGATTCACCAGCTCGGCTGGCTGTGAGCTACGTGAGGAGTCCAATCTGCCAAGATTTTCAGAAAAAAGGACAAAACAGTTTCCTTTAATAGGAACAGGGACAGGCTCTGAAAACAGGGAAATATTGTAATCCTATAGTTTGTAAAAATGAGATCTTGTTCATTCCTCTTAATGGGCAATCTGTGATTTTGATATGAGGTGGGGGAGTAAGTAAAATACATATATATTGAAGGGGCAGGATGTGTGTGTGGAGTTAGTGGCCAAGTATTTCAGAGTCTTGACCTTCTCCCCCTAAATGCTAAGGTTGGTCCTTCTTTAAGGCCTTGAAACACAAAAGGGAAAAACAAAAAAAGAAAAGAAATGATCTTGTTTGGTAGTTCTGAGATATTGGTAAGCATATGTGTTACCCTTGCACTGAGGTTATTCTGCTGCATAAGCTTCCAGTTACTATTGTTCATTAGAGATCTGCTCCTGTTTGAAGTCCATGAGTGTTTCGTCATTGACTTCAATTGGATTGGGTCTATATACGGTATAATTTATATAGTGCATTTCACCTAAGGCCTTTACGAGCAATTAAACCTGTCAACACTCTTGTGAGACAAATAAACAGTAGTATTCCCAGTTTAATGAAAGGGTGAATATTGATGCACAGGTCTGCTATTTGCCCAGGGTCACATAGTGAATGAGTAACAGAATCGTAAATAAAGCAGAGGACTCCTGGCTCAAGAACACAGCTCTAATCAGTAGACTACACTGTCTCCCATGTTTAAGTGATATTTGAAATTAATTTGGGCCATTAGGACACACTGGTTATGTTTTTTAAAGAGTCAACCAATGGCATCTCCAGGATCTAACATTGGAGGTGACAAAGAATCCCCACTTCCCCCAGATAAGGTGATTTAACCATAATCAGATTTGATATCCAGTGTGCCACCAAAGCTAAAATGCTGCTATACATAGTACGCATAATTAGATAGCACCTTTTCCCCCATCCCATGAAAACAAAAGGAGAAAACTAAGGCAATATATAGTTATTCTCCCACTTGAAAATGGCTAAGACTATATTCTTTAGGAAGCAGAGCATAGATGCTAAGATTGTAACTACACTCTGCATAAAGTACTGAGTAGACCACTTTTGGTAGTATTTAGTGGCTAGATTCTGCAAGGTGTGAATACCTCCTTCAAGGTGCATATCCAATGATATTACCAACTACTCAGTGAGGATTGAGGGCACTCTGGGCCTGGCTATGATGGGAACCAAGGCCCCCTTCCCAAATAGAAATAAACACAAGGTTTCCCTTATAAAGAAAACAGCTCTTTGCTGAGGAGAAGACTTTTCCCTTTGCTGTACACTGACCTTCTGCAGCTTTCTTCCCATCCCTCCTCTGTCTCCTGGAAGACTTTTTTAAAGGTCACAGGCTGCCTTTAGTGGTCCATAATTAACCTGAGGTAACCTCTTTCAGTTTATAGGAAAAAGGGCTTTAATTATTCTACAGAAGATATTCTACAACCTTTTCAGAACTGTCAAGTCTGACTTTGTCACGGGAACTAATTAAACTTCCTTGGAGGACTCTTTTTATTTCTTGTCCAAAAATATTCTGGCCACTGTTAGAGAGAGGATACTGGACTCAGTGGCCCACTGGCTTGATCCAATATTATATTTCCTATGCTTCTTTGTTCTTCAGGTTGCAAACATCCTAAATGAACAACATGTATAAATTTATGAGGTACAACACTATGTCCATGATCTATGTAAACAGGCCAGGAGGCATCAGGTCATCCGTTCTCTTCAAAAAGCCAAATGCCTATTGTCTGGAGCAGTGGTTCTCAACCTTTTTACAATATGTTATATGGGCTGCATCCAATATTACCTCTGTGGCCATGAGGATATCAGAGGGGCTGCAGCTCTGTGCTGATTGGGCCGCAAGTGGCCCGCGGGCCACAGGTTGAGAATCACTGGTCTGGAGCTACAAAAACCCTACATGCCGGGAGCTAAAGGAACTCAAATATGAAACTGAAGAACTACTAACTGTGGTATGTAGCCTATCACTTAAATCAGCCTCTGTACCAGATGACTGGTGGATAGCTAACATCATGCTGGTTTTTAAAAAACAGGTCCAGTGGCTGGTAGATCTAACTTCAGTACCATGCAAATTGGCTGAAACTATAGTAAAGAACAGAATGATCAGACACACAGATGAAAACAATATGTTGGGGAAGAGTCAACAGCTTTCGTAAAGGGAAATCATGCCTCACCAATCTATTAGAATTCTTGAATGGGGTCAACAAGCATGGGCGATCCAGTTGATATAGCATACTTGGAATGTCTGGAAGTCTTTGACAGGATCCCAAGCCAAAGGCTCTTAAGTAAAGTAGGCAGCCATAGGGTAAGAGACAAGGTTATCTTATGGATCACTGACTGGTAAAAAGATAGGGAACAAAGAGTAGGAATAAATGGTCAGTTTTCACAGTGGAGAGAAGTAAATAATGAGGTCTCAAGAAGCTGCATGGGAACCAATGTTGTTCAACATATTCATAAATGATCTGGAAAAAGAAGTAAACAGCGAGGTGACAAAGTTTGTAGATGATACAAAATTATTCAAGATTGTTAAATCCAAAGCTGACTGTCAAGAATTACAAACGGATCTCACAAAGCTGGATTATTGGACAAGAAAATCTCAGATGCAATTGTGTTAATAAATGCAAAGTAATGAACATTGGTGAACATAATCCCAACTATACATATGACATGATGGAGTCTAAATTAGCTGTTACCACTCAAGAAAGAGATCTTGGCGTGTTCTCTGAAAACATTTGCTCAATGTGCAGCGGCAGTCAAAAAGCTGCCAGAACGATAGAAACCATTAGGAAAGGGAGAGCTAATAAGGCAGAAAAATATCTCAATGCCCCTATCGATATCCATGGTATGCCCATAGCATGAATAGTACATGCAGTTCTGGTTGCTCCATCTCAGAAAAGATATATTAGAATTGGAAAAAGTACAAAGAAGGGAACAATAATAATTAGGGGCATATGAGGAGAGATTAAAAAGACTGGGACTGTTCATCTTAGAAAAGAGATGCCTGAGGGGGGATATGATGGAGGTCTATAAAATAATTAACGGTGTGAAGAAAGTGACTAAGGAAGTGTTATTTACCTCTTCACATCCACAAGAACCAGCGGTCACCCAATGAAATTAATAGGCAGCAGGTTTAAAACAAACATAAGGAAGTACTTTTTCACACAAAGCAGTCAACCTGTGGAACTCATTGCCTGGGGATGTTGTGAAGGCCAAAAGTATAACTGGGTTCAAAAAAGAATTAGGTAAATTCATGGAGGATAGGCCCATCAGTGACTATTAGCTAAGATGGTGAGACACACAACCTATGGTCCAGGTGTCCTTAAGCCTCTAAACTGCCAGAAACTGGGACTCAAGGCCAGGGGATGGATCACTCAATAATTGTCCTGTTCTGTTCATTCCCTATGAATCATATGGCATTGGCCACTGCTGGAAGACACGATACTGAGCTAGTTTACCAGTTTAGCCATTCTTATGTTCTTCTGATCAGAGTATGATATAGTAGAATTGGTTCAGCAGATGCACTTTAGGACGTATCAAATAGAGCTTAAACATATCAGTCTGCCACCTTCTATTCAGTGCATAAGTTGCTCCAGTGATGAGTTTCTTAATTTCCAGGTGTCATAAAAATAAAGGGAAGGGTAACCACCTTTCTGTATACAGTGCTATAAAATCCCTCCTGGCCAGAGGCAAAACCCCTTCACCTGTAAAGGGTTAAGAAGCTAAGATAACCTCGCTGGCACCTGACCATAATGACCAATGAGGAGACAAGATACTTTCAAAGCTGGAGGGGGGGAAACAAAGGGTCTGTCTGTCTGTGTGATGCTTTTGCCAGAACAGATCAGGAATGCAGTCTCAGAACTTCTGTTAGTTAGTAAGTAATCTAGCTAGAAATGCGTTAGATTCCTTTTGTTTAATGGCTGGTAAAATAAGCTGTGCTGAATGGAATGTATATCCTGCTTTTTTGTCTTTTTGTAACGTAAGGTTTTGCCTAGAGGGATTCTCTATATTTTGAATCCTATTACCCTGTAAGTTATTTACCATCCTGATTTTACAGAGGTGATTCTTTTACCTTTTCTTTAATTAAAATTCTTCTTTTAAGAACCTGATTGATTTTTCATTGTTCTTAAGATCCAAGGGTTTGGGTCTGTGTTCACCTGTACCAATTAGTGCGGATTTTTATCAAGCCTTCCCCAGGAAAGGGGGTGTAGGGCTTGGGGGGATATTTTTGGGGAAGACGTCTCCAAGTGGGCTCTTTCCCTGTTCTTTGTTTAACACTCTTGGTGGTGGCAGCATACGGTTCAAGGACAAGGCAAAGTTTGTACCTTGGGGAAGTTTTTAACCTAAGCTGGTAAAAATAAGCTTAGGGGGTCTTTCATTCAGGTCCCCACATCTGTACCCTAGAGTTCAGAGTGGGGAAGGAACCTTGACATGGTGGCAGAGCGGTGAGATCATTTTGAGATCATTTTGAACCAGAAGCACAGCAGGATTTTAAAAGGTTTTGTAAAAGAGAATTGCAGCTGTACATTCTGTATCTTTGCTTGGAGACAGAGGTGTTAGTTTTTTACAAAGGGATTTTTCTTTTTTGAGCTGGAGTTTTCTCTACCTAAAGGCAGGGTAGTTAACCTCTTGCAGGGAAATTCCCAAGTTTTTCACAGACCTGAAGAGGTTTTTTTTTTGTTTTGTTTTTGTTTTTTAAATTGAGAGCAGCTAGAGGTTTTTCTGTCTATTTGCCTGGAGATAGAAGTGTTAGCTATTCTCCGCCTACAGACAAATCCTTTGTTTTAAAAAAAAACTATCAGAGAACAGAGGTATCATGTTACAGCACAATTTTACAAGCCAGGTTTTTTGGTTTCGTTTTGTGGTTTTCTTTCTAACTCTCAGGTGTAAAGTTAGTTAAAAACAGAGAGGCTAGGATGACAGAAACCAAGGCACAATACAAACTGGAGTTAACCAGACTGGAGGCAGTGAAAGAGGTAGAAAAAGCCCAAGAGGCTGCCCACCAGAGAGCTATGGAGGCAGAAAAAGCCCAAGAAGCTGCCCACAGGAGAGCTATGGAGACAAGGGAAAAAGAACTGGAAGAGAAGGAAAAAGAGAGGAAGCATGCACTGGAGATGGAGAAGGCAAAGGCTCAGCAGAATATACTGGATAACCCTAACAAGAGCAATGTTCATAATGAGCATATAACCAGTTTTCCCAGCCCCTGATTTATGCCTACCACATTGTTTATAGCATTATATTTGGGAAGAGGTATTATTGAGAAGAATTCCATCTTTGTGTTTGTGATTTATTCATTCAAAAATGCAAATAAAAATAAATCTAAAAACTAATACAGATCTTTCCTGTGTGCATAAACTGTAGTACTATCAACTTCATTACTGGGGAAGATTTTAACAAAGTATCATGGCCATCAGCCTCCTGAATTTGAGAGCAACTGGTTAAGTGCAATTGGTTTAATTTTTATCTCCACCTGTTGGTGGAGGAATTCATACCAAAGAGTTGGAATTGAATAGGAGCAATCAGAAAAATTAAGGACCATTTTCTCTACTCAATGAGTAGGAGTCTCTCTACACGGTTACCTTTGGCATTAAGGGGAATTTCGTTGTGAAAACCTCTCACATAAGCTAGTATACATATCTCTATAAGAGCAGGTAAGCAAAGCCATCTCATTTTACAAAGCAACAAAATACTTGATTACAGGTCTAATGATAGTTTAAGAGGTGTTTTCAGATCTGCTGGAATCAAGGCCTTGCAGCAGATGAATGTAATTATCTTTGTGAATATGCACAGTCACATTATGTGCTTTAAATGTCACATTTGGAAATAGTGCCACGTTGCTAGTTAATTAACAATAATTACTAAAGGCAGTGGTTATGTTTCTGGAATTTCTTACCTACTGAGCAAAACATTTTTTGTATGTACAAATTTAGTCATTTAAAATCTAGAATTTTTAACCTGTTCTTAAAGTACTTCTGTTGCTTAGTCTCTGAGCATTTCATCTTTGGTTTCCTTACAAAGATAATCACAATAGTTAATAAATTGTAACATTTTACTTTGCCTTCTCTCTTTCAGATAGCCAACACTTTCAATGGCTAAATCCCATAGTTTATAACTATTTTCTCTTATAAAATTCAAGTAGCAGAGCTACTTCAGCTGCTTTGAGACATTCACTCATTCAGAGTCAAGCCACTAGGAATTTTATACTCAACCTCTAGGACTGGAGATCTGAGCTAAATTGTGGCTACAACTCACAGTGCTGTTGTGGAGGCATGTTACCCAGCTGGAACTCTGGGGGAGTGTGGCCACTGAGATGCTTCTCAGCTGCAAGAGGGCAGCTCACCTGCACAGGACAATGGTTCCATCACACCTTCTCTCTTTTGGGGGTTTTAATGGTGTCGCCATCACAGGAGATCCAGTGTCCCTGAGCTAAAGGAACATAAGGTCAAGATTGTGGCTCACTTCTTGCACAGGGCAATGGGAAAGGTTTCTTATACTCTTTCCCTCCTGCGCTCTGTACACTGATATAGGACCATTGTGGTGTTTTGGTTAAGGCATTGTCTTGTGTATTGAAGGTCAGGGTTTTCTACCTGACTCTACAAGACACTTCCTGCATCACCCAGGCAAGTCACTAACCTTTTGTTGCCTCAGGTTTCCTCTTTTGTAAAATAAGGATAATACTTCCTTGTTGCTCTTGGGTGTTGTGGATAAATTAATATACGTGACATGCTCAGATAAAACCATGGTGTTGAGTGCCACAAAAAAGTCCATAATAGATAAAGTCTAGGCCAATATGATTTAGTGGTTGCCTTTTCTCCCCTCCCTTCCCCTCCCCCCCCCCCCCAAAAAAAAAAGAAAAGAGGTTGGGAAAGGTTTAAAATAACTAACAGCCTTAAGCTAAGAAATTGTTAATTGGACTGAAATATACAGGCTGGCTGTTCTTTCCACCAGGGGGTGGGGGGAGGGAGGAGAGGTTCTGAATTATCTGCATGAACAAGTAATTTCCATTGAAGTCTTAGCAACAACATGTTCACTGTACAAATTGTTTTCATAATCTGCTTATCTTTTAAAATATATGAATTGACTAACATTTACAGTAATTTTTTTATCTCAGATTATATCTGCAGCACATGAAATACATGATTAAATTAATAATGTTTGGGAATTGGAAAAAAATGAATTCAGAGGGGAACAAGAAAAACTATTAAATGATTGGCGAGACTGAAGATTAATAGAACTATTTATGTATGCTTAGTACAATTGCAATTAATGGGGGTAATAGTAACTATATACAGGTATTTGAAGGTATAACACCAGGGAGAGGTTTAGGATGGTACAAGAGGTTATAACTATGGAAATGAGGAATGAAATTTAAGATGAGTAATAGGAAATTGGAATCATTAGATCAATCAGATTGTGGAATAGTCTTCAATTTAATAGATGAAAAGCACAGTGGAAGTGCTAAGTATTGTATTGGAAAGAGCTTCCAAACAGTGAGTTTTGTTAGTCTTCAAGGAGAGTGGTGGAAGGCCTTATTTCCTTCAAGTAATTTGGGCTTGAAAAAGCACAGGAGTCTATAATGTAGGAAACAATTCTGTATTAGAAAGAGTGGTGTAGAAGGGCAAATAAGACTTTTGTATGTCTAATCTCTGTTTTTTATGAAACTATAAATGGACTGACACTGAATAGAACTTTGTTAATTTCTTCTTTACACCAAAAGGACTAGATTTTTTCAAAAGTACCTCAGCAACCAACAACTCCCATTTAGGTGTCTGAATACATGGCCAGATGTACCAAAATGCTTAGTAGCCAGCAGCTTCCATTGTTTTCAGTGACCACTTTTGAAACTGTGACCAACTCCATTTAGGAGCATAAAGGTAAGCTGAGATCTTCTGAAAATCTGCCTTGAATTGTGGGTGTGGGCGCTTCTGAAACTCTGGTCCAGAAGGTTTTACTATTTTGCAAAATCCTTTGATTGGTGTTTTTCAGATACACAAAAACTAGCTCAAAATAGTTGCAACATTGTTTGACTTTTAAAATTAGATATTTCATCCTGCTGTACCAAAGCCATAAAATAAGGTGAACTCAATTAGGATGAAGTAGTGCTTTTGAAATCCTAGGAACATCTGCTCTGTAAATGTCATGCTGCTGTGAGAAACACTGAACCAAATTCTGCCCCAGATGTGTGCAAAAATTATTTTAAACATTTATATTTTAGTAGCATCTAGAGGTCAAGCAGGATGTTGCCCTGTTGTGGTAACCACTATTTAAACATAGTAAATGACAGTCCATGCCCCAAAGAACTTGCCAGTTGGCTTCAACAGATGTTGTGTCCAAGTATGCATGCACATCAAGCCTTGTAAAAATGTAGTGCCTAATCCTGCAGACACACAAACACATGTACAATTTTGCTCACATCAGTAATACCATTATGTGCCAGGTGATATTGCATTTCCAGTTCTGTTATTGCCCACCAGCTGGTAACCCTTAATTGTTAGGGGTTCAGGACTTTATCAGTATCTTATCTCATAAAGCAATTTTTATTTGATGCCAAATCTTCAGCATCATTACGTACTGTTTTGATTTTAGCCGTGAAGACATGAAGAATTTAGTTCCTATGTAACAGCTAAGGTTAAGATTTTGTCAGGTTTATATTTAGTAAAAGTCATGGACAGGTCATGGGCAATAAACAAAAATTCACGGAATCCCACGATGCCACCTGTCCATGACTTTAACTAAAAATAAAGGGGAGGGGAGGTGAGTTGACCAGAGGGACGACTGAAGCCCAAGACCTTGGTGGGGGATTAGAGCCATGAAGGGCGGGTTCCAGTGGTGGCTGACAGCTCTGGGGCCAGTGGCTTGGAGCGCTGGGGCTCCTGCCGCCCACCGCAGTTCGGAGCTCTGGGCCCCTGTTACCCGAGGCAGCTGAGAGCTCTGGAGAGGGTGGCTTGGAGCTCTAGGGTCCCCAGCGCCCGCAGTGACTCAGAGCTCTGGGGCCAGCAGCTCGGACCTGCAGGAGCTCCGGTGACAGAGCTCCATGGTCCCTGCTGTCTGTGGCAGATGACAACTCCAGGGCCGGTGGCTCAGAGTTGTGAGACCCCCGCTGCCCGGGGAGACTGAGCGGTCTGGGGCTGTTGGCTTGGAGTTCCAGGGTCCCTGCTACCCATGGTGATTCGGAGGTCTATTTTTATTTTTTGTTTTTTAAAAGCTACAGTAAAGAATAGTGAATCAGTAAATTGGTTTTATTCCTCCAGTGAAAGTCATAGTAATATTCTGGTGAGTCAGCATATTTTCTTTCAATCATTTGTCTCTCCAAAAATGTTTTAAAGGAAGACTGTCAAGGTTTAATATCTGCATTATTTGAACTTATAAATTTTAAATTAAAAAAACCCCCCAAAATTCAACTATAGGACATTAGCAGTTGTGGAAGGTCAACATACATTCTTCAAAAACACCATTCACATTTTAAAAAATGTATATGAAAAGCAATCAAATTATTGTCCTTGAGTAAATTATAATATGATTAATCATGTCTAGTTTCATATGGAACCCTTTTTACTTGTGTAGAAACTTGGCTTTCTTTGTGTGTATTTATATGTTATTTTAGGATGTAGTGAAGCACTTTCATTTTGTAAAAAAACATTGTCTGTAATCCTGCAAACACTTATGCACATGCTTAATTTAAGCAGTTCCACTAATTTCACTGGATCTACATGTGTGCTAAAAATGAGGCACGTGTCTAGGCCTGGGCTACACTTGGGGTGGTTTTGAACTAAGATACGCAACTTCAGCTATGCTATTTGCGTAGCTGAAGGCGAAGTATCTTAGTCTGACTTAACTGGCCATCCTCACGGTGGCAAGTCTACAGCGGCGGCTCCCCTGTCGACTCCGCTTACTCCTCCTGCCGAGGTGGAGTACAGGTGTCGATTCAGGGATCGATTTATTGCATCTAAACGAGATGTGATGAAATCGATCCCCGATAGATCGATCACTACTCGCTGATCCGGGTGTTTGTAGTGTCAGGGCCCTTATCAGTGTGAGTTTGGAATGAAAACATAAAGGACTGGCTGGAAAACAATTCTGTTTCGTGAAAAATTTTGAGATTTCAAAATTTTTTTGGTCCAATGCAGAACAAAAATGAAACCCTTGGAAATTTTTTGTGGAAAAAAATGGAGAGACAAAGAACCACCCACCCCAGAATAGCTGATCACCCAGTAATTAAGGCACTCATTTGGGATGTGGGAGAGTCTGTTCCAAATCAGGCAGAGCAGGAGGATAGGCTAATCTGGGATTGGGTCTCTCCCTCTCCTCTCCACACCCCTCCAGAAATTCTGTCCTGGACCTGAGAAACTCTCCTGCCTAGATTTTTATGAAAACTGATATGTTATGGAGTCAGACTATTTTTTCACATTTCTCTGACTGTTAATCTCAGTTGTGAGTTCACTTAGGCAGGGCTCAGAAGAAACTAATACAGATTTCTGAAAATGTACAAAAAAAGCTCCTTCCTCTTGGATATTCTGTACTCATCCAGACTGGTGCATTTCTCTATAATTCCTATATTTGAAAAATTAATATTTTTTCCCAACTGATATTAAGATTCTTTAGTAGAAAAAGATTTTTGACATGAGAATTTACTTGGAGTATCTTTATCTGTAATTATATGTAGGTGAAGACTAGTGCAGTAATGATCATGTAGGTCAAGGTGTATTACAGCAGTTCTAGAATACATTTTGTTTAATTTATTTGAGCATAAGCTTTCGTGAGCTACAGCTCACTTCATCGGATGCATTCAGTGGAAAATACAGTGGGGAGATTTATATGCATAGAGAACATGAAACAATGGGTGTTACCATACACAATGTAACAAGAGTGGTCAGGTATGGTGAGCTATTACCAGCAGGAGAGCGGGGGGGAAAAAACCTTTTGTAGTGATAATCAAGGTGGGCCATTTCCAGCAGTTGATAAGAACGTGTGAGGAACAGTGGGGGGCGTGGGGGGTTAACAAGGGGAAATAGTTTTACTTTGTGTAATGACCCATCCACTCCCAGTCTCTATTCAAGCCTAAGTTAATTGTATCCAGTTTGCAAATTAATTCCAATTCAGCAGTCTCTCATTGGAGTCTGTTTTTGAAGTTTTTTTGTTGAAGAATTGCCACTTGTAGGTCTATAATGGAGTGACCAAAGAGATTGAAGTGTTCTCCGACTGGTTTTTGAATGTTATAATTCTTGCATCTGATTTGTGTCCATTTATTCTTTTACATAGAGACTGTCCCGTTTGACCAATGTACATGGCAGAGGGGCATTGCTGGCACATGACTGCATATATCACATTGGTAGATGTGCAGGTGAATGAGCCTCTGATAGTGTGGCTGATGTGATTAGGCCCTATGATGGTGTCCCCTGAATAGATATGTGGACATAGTTGGCAACAGGCTTTGCTGCAAGGATAGTTTCCTGGGTTACTGGTTCTGTTGTGTGGTGTGTGGTTGCTAGTGAGTATTTGCTTCAGGTTGGGGGGCTGTCTGTAAGCAAGGACTCGCCTGTCTCCCAAGATCTGTGAGAGTGATGGGTCGTGCTTCAGGATAGGTTGTAGATCCTTGATGATGCGCTGGAGAGGTTTTAGTTGGGGGCTGAAGGTGATGGCTAGTGACGTTCTGTTGTTTTCTTTGTTGGGCCTGTCCTGTAGTTGGTAACTTCTGGGTACTCTTCTGGCTCTGTCAATCTGTTTCTTCACTTCAGGAGGTGGGTATTGTAGTTGTAAGAATGCTTGATAGAGATCTTGTAGGTGTTTGTCTTTGTCTGAGGGGTTGGAGCAATTGCGGTTGTATCGCAGAGCTTGGCTGTAGACAATGGATCATGTGGTGTGGTCTGGATGAAAGCTGGAGGACTGTAGGTAGGCATAGCGGTCAGTAGGTTTCCGGTATAGGGTGGTGTTTATGTGACCATCGCTTATTAGCACTGTAGTGTCCAGGAAGTGGATCTCTTGTGTGGGCTGGTCCAGGCTGAGGTTTATGGTGGGATGGAAATTGTTGAAATCATGCTGGCATTCCTCAAGAGCTTCTTTTCCATGAGTCCAGATGATGAAGATGTCATCAATGTAGCGCAAGTAGAGTCCATGGGCATTAGGGGATGAGAGCTGAGGAAGCGTTGTTCTAAGTCAGCCATAAAAATGTTGGCATACTGTGGGGCCATGCGGGTACCCATGGCAGTGCTGCTGATTTGAAGGTATACATTGTCCCCAAATGTGAAGTAGTTATGGGTGAGGACAAAGTCACAAAGTTCAGCCACCAGGTTTGCCATGACATTATCGGGATACTGTTCCTGACGGCTTGTAGTCCATCTTTGTGTGGAATGTTGGTGTAGAGGGCTTCTACATCCACAGTCGCCAGGATGGGAGAACACTTCAGTCTCTTTGGTCACTCAATTACATACCTAAAAGTTGCAATTCTTCAACAAAAAAACTTCAAAAACAGACTCCAGCGAGAGACTGCTGAATTGGAATTAATTTGCAAACTGGGTACAATTAACTTAGGCTTGAATAGAGACTGGGAGTGGATGTGTCATTACACAAAGTAAAACTATTTCCCCTTGTTTATTCCCCCCCACCCCACACTGTTCCTCAGATGTTCTTGTCAACTGCTGGAAACGGCCCACCTTGATTATCACTACAAAAGGCTTCCCCCCCCCGCCCCCCGCTCTCCTGCTGGTAATAGCTCACCTTTAAGTGATCACTCTCGTTACAGTGTGCATGGTAACAGCCATTATTTCATGTTCTCTATGTATATAAATCTCCCCACTGTATTTTCCACTGAATGCATCCGATGAAGTGAGCTGTAGCTCACGAAAGCTTATGCTCAAATAAATTTGTTAGTCTCTAAGGTGCCACAAGTACTCCTTTTCTTTTTGCGGACACAGACTAACACGGCTGCTACTCTGAAACCTTTGTTTAATTTGTGGAGGAATAACATATTTCAAAAGAAAAAAATAAAGTGATTTTTGAAGACTTAAATTTTATGAGGAGTTATTTTTGAAGGCAGCTATTAAGTATAATTTTCTACAATTTTCTTTGATTTAAAAAAAATGGCCCAAATAATGCTTGGAATTGGATGTCTTCTCAGTTATGTTAAAAGCTCTATACTGGAACACCGTAAGTCAGTAGTTTATGGTTGCAGGGTGGGAATTAATATAAACATTTTATTTAAAAACAGTGGAACCATAAAGATCAGTGCTTCAGTTGTGTTGTTTTATTTTTTAAAATAAAGACTGTGTGGTTATGGACCCTCCCAAATCCTCTTGTAATTAATAGTTTCCTCTTTCAGGTTTTAGCCTTTTACTTTTAGTATTAGGATTTCTGACTGTATGTGTTTGTTGCAATTTGAGTCCACTTGTAATGATAGATGCTGACTTGTGCAACATCGTGAGTTACTGCGGCAGTGTCACAACATACAGATGCCCATGCAGAGTGAACACGCATGTAGCTCACTCCTAACATAGGTAAGCAGTAGCATAGACAGAGGGAGCTGAACAGCTATCCGGTCACTTTGCTGTGCTGGAGCTGCAGGAGGAACAACTGGCTGATAAGCTCTGCAGCTCATGCCAGGGACTGGCCCACAAAATAATGCCGCACTGCCTGTCAGCCCAGTCCAGGCCTGTAAAATATTCATCTCACATTATTAGTTGTTGTTGAGATAAAAGTGGATTTGCGAATTAGAATCCCAGGACATTGAAACACAAACATTTATGAGAAGTCAATTGTTTAAGGACTCCTAAAAGGCCCACAGATTTTTTTCCTAAAGATTGTTAGATAAAAATACAGCTGCATTGCCATCTGCAGAATACTTCCATTCTAGCCCCTAATTGAAACAAAATGCTTTGTAATTAGCTTCCCTTTAAATCAAATTTAAGGTAATATATATTTAATAAAAGGAGCTCTGGGATTTTTTGTTAAAGCATCTTGTTGATTTTACCAGGACCAGATGCTATTCGTCCAAGTTTTCTGAAGGAACTCAAATATAAACTTGCAGCATTATTATCTGTGGTATGAAAAGGAGTACTTGTGGCACCTTGGAGACTAACAAATTTATTTGAGCATAAGCTTTTGTGAGCTACAGCTCACTTCATCGGATGCATGCAGTGGAAAATACAGTGGGGAGATTTTATATACACAGAGAACATGAAACAATGGGTGTTACCATACACACTGTAACAAGAGTGGTCAAGTATGGTGAGCTATTACCAGCAGGAGAGGAAAAACAAACAAAAGCCTTTTGTAGTGATAATCAAGGTGGACCATTTCCAGCAGTTGACAAGAACGTGTGAGGAACAGTAGGGGGGAAAATAAACATGGGGAAATAGTTTTACTTTGTGTAATGACCCATCCACTCCCAGTCTTTATTCAAGCCTAATTTAATAGTGTCCAGTTTGCAAATTAATTCCAATTCAGCAGTCTCTCGTTGGAGTCTGTTTTTGAAGTTTTTTTGTTGAAGAATTGCAACTTTTAGGTCTGTAATCGAGTGACCAGAGAGATTGAAGTGTTCTCCGACTGGTTTTTGAATGTTATAATTCTTGCATCTGATTTGTGTCCATTTATTCTTTTACATAGAGTCTGTCCAGTATGACCAATGTACATGGCAGAGGGGCATTGCTGGCACATGATTGCATATATCACATTGGTAGATGTGCAGGTGAATGAGTCTCTGATAGTGTGGCTGATGTGATTAGGTCCTATGATGGTGTCCCCTGAATAGATATGTGGACATAGTTGGCAACGGGCTTTGTTGCAAGGATAGGTTCCTGGGTTACTGGTTCTGTTGTGTGGTGTGTGGTTGCTGGTGAGTATTTGCTTCAGGTTGTGGGGCTGTCTGTAAGAAGGGACTGGCCTGTCTCCCAAGATCTGTGAGAGTGATGGGTCGTCCTTCAGGATAGGTTGTAGATCCTTGATGATGCGCTGGAGAGGTTTTAATTGGGGGCTGAAAGTGATGGCTAGTGACGTTCTGTTATTTTCTTTGTTGGGCCTGTCCTGTAGTAGGTAACTTCTGGGTACTCTTCTGGCTCTGTCAATTTGTTTCTTCACTTCAGGAGGTGGGTATTGTAGTTGTAAGAACGCTTGATAGAGATCTCGTAGGTGTTTGTTTCTGTCTGAGGGGTTGGAGCAAATGCGATTGTATTGTAGAGTTTGGCTGTAGACAGTGGATCATGTGGTGTGGGTTAGGAACCTATCCTTGCAACAAAGCCCATTGCCAACTGTGTCCACATATCTATTCAGGGGACATCATAATAGGGCCTAATCACATCAGCCACACTATCAGAGGCTCGTTCACCTGCAGATCTACCAATGTGATATATGCTATCATGTGCCAGCAATGCCCCTCTGCCGTGTACATTGGCCAAACCGGACAGTCTCTTCGTAAAAGAATAAATGGACACAAATCAGACGTCAAGAATTATAACATTCAAAAACCAGTTGGAGAACACTTCAATCTCTCTGGTCACTCGATTACAGACCTAAAAATTGCAATTCTTCAACAAAAAAACTTCAAAAACAAACTCCAACGAGAGACTGCTGAATTGGAATTGATTTGCGAACTGGACACCATTACATTAGGCTTGAATAAAGACTGGGAGTGGATGTATCATTAAACAAAGTAAAACTATTTCCCCATGTTTATTTTCCCCGCCTACTGTTCCTCACACGTTCTTGTCAACTGCTGGAAATGGCCCACCTTGATTATCACTACAAAAGGTTTTTTTGGTGGGGCGAGGTTTGTTTTTTTTCCCCTCTCCTGCTGGTAATAGTTCACCTTACCTGATCACTCTTGTTACAGTGTGTATGGTAACACTCATTGTTTCATGTTCTCTGTGTATATAAAATCCCCCCACTGTATTTTCCACTGCATGCATCCGATGAAGTGAGCTGTAGCTCACGAAAGCTTATGCTCAAATAAATTTGTTAGTCTCTAAGATACCACAAGTACTCCTTTTCTTTTGCGGATACAGACTAAATGGCTGCTACTCTGAAACCTATCTGTGGTAAATCAGCCTCTGTACCAGATGACTGGTGGATAATAATGTAACACTGATTTTTTAAAAAGGCTCCAGAAGTGATTCTGGCAATTACATGCTAGTAAGTCTATCAGTACTGGGCAAATTGGTCAAAAGTATAGTGAAGAACAGAATGATCAGACGCATAGATGAACATAGTATATTGGGGAAGAGTCAACAAGGCTTTTGTCAAGAGAAATCGTGCCTCACCAACCTATTAGAATTCTTTGAGGACAGTCAACCGACATTTGGTCCAGCATGATCCAGTACATATAGTGTACTTAGACTTTCAAAAAGCCTCTGACAAGACCCCTCACCAAAGACTCCTAAGTAAAGTAGGCAGTCATGAGATGAAGAGAGAAGGTCTTCCCATGGATTAGTAACTAATGGAAAGATAGGAAACAATAGTTAGGAATAAATGGTCAGTTTTCACAGTGGAGAGAGGTAAATAGTGGAGTCCTCCAAGGATCTCTACTGCGACCTGTGCTGTTCAACATATAAATGATCTGGAAAAATGGTAAACAATGAGGTGGCAAAGTTTGCAGATGATATAAAATTACTCAAGATAGTTAAGTCCAAAGCACACTGCAAAAAGTTACAAAGGGATCTTACTAAACTGGGTGACTGGGCTAGAAAATGGCAGATGAAATTCAGTGTTGATAAATGCAAAGTAATGCACATTGGAAAACATAATACCAATTATACATACAACATGATGGAGTCTAAATTAGCTGTTACACTCAAGAAAGAGATCTTGAAGTCTTCTTGGATTGTTCTCTGAAAATATCGGCTCAATGTGCAGTGGCAATCAAAAAAAAACTACCAGAATGTTAGGAACCATGAGCAAGAAGATAGATCAGGGGTTGGCAACCTTTCAGAAGTGGTGTGCCGAGTCTTCATTTACTCACTCTAATTTAAGGTTTCATGTGCCAGTAATACATTTTAAGGTTTTTAGAAGGTCTCTTTTTATAAGTCTTTAATATATAACTAAACTATTGTTGTATGTAAAGTAAATAAGGTTTTTAAAATGTTTAAGAAGCTTCATTTATAATTCATTTATAATAATGCAGAGCCCCCCGGACTGGTGGCCAGGACCTGGTCAGTGTAAGTGCCACTGAAAATCAGCTCACGTGCCGCAGGTTGCCTACCCCTGGGATAGATAATAAGATAGAAAAATATCATAATGCCACTTTATAAATCCATAGTGTGCCCACACCTTGAATACCGTGTGCAGTTTTGATTGCTCCCATCTTAAAAAGATATATTAGAATTGGAAAAGTCCAGTGATTAGCGGGTATGGAACAGCTTCCATATAAGGAGAGATTTAAAACTCTGAGACTGTTCATTTTAGAAAAGAGATGATTTTGGGGGGATGTGATAGAGATCTATAAAAATGAATGGTGTGTGGAAAGTGCATAAGGAAGTGCTATTTGCCCCTTCACATAACACATGAGCTAGCAATCACCCAATGAAATGAATAATGAGCAGGTTTAAAACAAACATAAGGAAGTACTTTTTCACAAAAAGTAGAGTCAACCTGTGGAACTCGTTACCAGGGGATGTTGTGAAGGCTAAAAGTATAACTGGGTTAAAAAAAAGAATTAGGTAAGTTCACGGAGGATAGGTCTATCAATGGCTATTATCCAAGATGGTCAGGGACGCAACCCCATGCTCTAGGTGTCCCTAAACTTCTGACTTCTTGAGGCTGGAACTGGACGATGGGATGGATTACTTGATAATTGCCCTGTTCTGTTCATTCCCTCTGAAGTATCTGGCCCTGGCTGTTATTGGAAGTCAGGATACTGGGCTAATTTGACCATTGGTCTGATCCGGTATGGCCATTCTTGTGTTTTTAGGTTCTAACAAAATGCAGGATTTTAATTTTATGTAGAACTTCAGTCCTTCGTGTACAAAGCAGGAAAAGAACTTTAGTTTAATGATCCTAGGTATATGTTCCCTTTTTGCAGTGAATGCTTTATGCTGTTGGTCTCTCATCCCCTATTATATATGTTTTGTTCTTCAGTGTATTGTGAGATTTGCTGATTGTATAAGAAAAAGGAGAGCAAACCACATATACTGTAGTTTCTCATTTAGGCTAATGTGTCTGCCAGAACACTTTTTCAAAAGTAATCTTGTAAAATAAGTAATCTTGGCTGGTGTCCAAATATTTTTCTAAAGAGTGTGCTGTAGTACACTAATGGATGATATTGTACCAGTCTCTCTCACTTCACATATCTCCTGATCGTGTTTGCAAAAACTGTGATGTTGGCAGACCAGATGCCAGCTTATGCAAGAGCCCCAGGCCAATTCACTTGTATGGTAGTATAGAGCAAAGCGATTGTTAAATGTACAAGAGTGTATTTGGCGTTTAACCTAGGGCTGTCAAATGATTAAAAATTTAATCACAAGTAATCATGAGATAAGAAAATAGTCACTATTAATTGCAGTTTTAATTGCACTGTTAATAATAGAATACCAATTTAAATTTATTATAAATATTTTTGGATGTTTTTTTTCCTTTTCAAATATACTACTTTCAATTACAACACAGAATACAAAGCATACAGTGCTCACTTTATTTTTGATTACAAATATTTGCATTGTAAAAAAGTTAAACAAAAGAAATAGTATTTTTCAGTTCACCGCATACTTTAGTGCAATCTGTTTATCATGAAAGTGCAACTTACAGTTGTAGAATTTTTTGTTTTTACATAACTGCACTCAAAAACAAAACAATATAAAACTTTAGCGCCTACAAGTCGAATCATGAAGGGGCATACAAATGTTTAAGATATCTGGCACGTAAATACCTTGCAATGCTGACTACAACAGTGCCATGCGAACTCCTGCTCTAACTTTCAAGTGACTTTGTAAATAAGTGGGCAGCATTATCTCCCATAAATGTAAACAAACTTGTTTTTCTTAGCGATTGGCTGAACTAGAAGTAGGACTGAATGGACTTGTACGACGTGAATTGAAAAATACTTTTTCTTTTGTTTATCTTTTTACAGTGCAAATATCTGTAATAAAAATTATACTATAAAGTGAACACTGTACACTTTGTATTCTGTATTGTAATTGAAATCAATATATTTGAAAATGTACAAAAACATCCAAAAATATTTATAATACATTTAAATTGGTATTCTACTATTGTTTAACAGTGCGATTAAAACTGTAATTAATTGTGACAATTTGTTAATCTAGTTAATTTGTTTTGTGTTAATCGCATGCATTAACTATGATAAACTAGTTTAAACTTCATGAAAACTAATGGGATGTTCTTTGAATTGTTTTCACGTATCTGTATCCTGTTATAATGTAACAGCAAACATTTACGTTGTGTATAACCCTATAACTAAATAACCCATCAAACGAAAGAAGCCTTGTGGAATGCAAATGAAGAACTTTAGCAGAAAAGTGCTCAAAGACTCAAAGTGCATTCATCACTTACCATAATAAAAGGAAAAGCTCACATGGGTAGTGACAGTGTCAGCTTGTTTTCTGGAGAAGAAGCTGTAATCATGGATTAAAGGAAAGATCCTGGATCTCTAGACAGGTTGGACTCTTACAGGGAAGTGACCAGATGTGAAGCGGAAATCTCCAGAGATAATCTGGGAACCCTGAAAAGACTTTTGGAAAACTGGCAGTTTACTACATCACCACCACCATTTGCAATTACAAACTGTGGCTCATCTGTACATATATTTTACCCGCTTTAACCTCTTAATAACTCTCATTTAGTTTTCTTAGCTAATATACCTTTAGTTAGTTTACTATAGAATTGTCTGGTATCGTTGTCTTTGGTGTAGGATCTGGAGTAGCAGCTGATCTGGGGTAAGTGACTGATCTCTTGGGACTGAAAGCAACCTGGTGTGGTGTGATTTTTGGTTTAAGTGACCTTTTATCACAAAGTTCAGGTTGTCTGGGTGACAAGATAGACTAGAGAGTCTAAGGGGACTGTCTGTGACTCCATGGTAAGATCGTTATAGTGATCCAGGAGTTCACATTTCTTACTGGCCTGGTGAAATATAATTATAGAACATACCACCAGTTTGGGGTGTCTGCCATGTTTTCTGACAGTCTACCCTGAGTTAGGCAGTCACAGTTGTGAACCACTCCAGACAGCGTGACAAAAACATTTATTCATACATTTTTGTTAAAATTCAGACCAGTTTACACTTCCATGTTGAAGTAATACTTGCCTTCTGAAGAAAGATTTAATAAGTGGACAACCCCTGGAAAGAGAAATATGCCCAGGTAGAAAGTTGAGTATCAATCTATTGTAGGAAGTGTGCATTAAAACATGTCAATTCATGGAAGAGTATTTTCAGACAATGCAGAGAATATGAAAACAGGTGCAAGGTTACATACATTACATGCAAATGAATTAGCACAAATGTATAGAAAAAGATGCTACATTAAGTAGTTATGACCTTTGTATTGTTTGGAGAGAAACTGAATAATCAGTAACTTCACTGAAACCTGCTGGTGTTCCTGTGACATCCGTCGGTGTTGCACCGTGGACTTTCAGAAGGTCTTGTTTTTCAATTATTTTTTAATAATATTGTTCCTGGGTTATTTAAGTTATATTTGTCCTATGTGCTAAAAGCTAATGCTGTCAGCACTCTGACCCTTTTCTGTAAAATGTGCTGACGTGAGTGGTCAGCTTCCCAAAGTCAAATAATGCTTTTATGTTCTGTGATCCAGGTCAGAAATTTCAGACTAAATGTTATTTCACTATTGGGAACTTTTTCTGTATATAATAGGCTTTCATTTCTAAAGCTTCAGGATCGAGAGATATCAGTCTTTAAAACTGTTGCTGGTCCAAGCCTGAATATTGCATACCCTGTACCCCAGACAATGGTTGAAATGGTTTAAATATAATCAGAGTTAGGAATCTTTCATTTCAGCTGCTCATTTCCTGCTTCCATTTACATTGATAAGAGTTGTAAACATATAATGAGGGGAGAATATACCCCACTGCACTGCTTTTTCTTGAGGATATGTATATCCTAGATCAGGGATCGGCAACCTTTGGCCCGTGGCCTTCCAGGGTAAGCCCCTGGTGGGCCGGGCTGGTTTGTTTACCTGCCGCATCCGCAGATTCGGCTGATCGCAGCTCCCACTGGCCGCGGTTCGCTGTCCCAGGCCAATGGGAGCTGTGGGAAGCGGTGCGGGCTGAGGGATGTGCTGGCCGTCGCTTCCCAAATCGGCCAAACCTGCGGATGCGGCAGGTAAACAAACTGGCCCGGCCCGCCAGAGGGCTTACCCTGGTGGGCCGTGTGCCAAAGGTTGCTGATCCCTGTCCTAGGTTAAAGGGAAGAACGTGACTTACACGGATGAAGTATCAATGAATGTGTAATAAGCAAGAAAGTGATATATTGACACATGTCCTTCCTTTTCTTATATTCCATCTATTTGTTTGCTTCCTTTGTCCCTTATAAATCTTGGCTGACTCTATTCCTTTCCACCATGGAGTCACACTTTCACTTCTGCTGCACCCTTTGTCTGGATATTTTCCATCCAGACCATTGAATCACTTCCTCACTTTGAATCACATCTTAAAACTTTCTTTTACTCTTCAGTCTACTATCAACTCTTTTTTTGCTGTAAATTGTTTTACTGTATTTCATTTTAAGGATGATTTATATAGAATTAAAATATATTTTGGAGTCAGTGTTTTTGGAAGGGGGTTCTGTACAATTCTCCCCTATTCAATCTGCAGTTGGTCGGAAAGGCTCCAGTGAAGGGAAGTTGGAACCAGCTCCCTTCAGAGCCCATAGGTATTTCTCCTTTGATTTGGAAGAGGGGTTGCTAGAGGCCTTTTGAAGACTAAACTCATTGCTTCCTCTGTGCTCTCAGCTGCTACCAGCTTGACCCTATGTTGCATTGCTACTGCACCAGTGACCAACATAGTGGCTCACACTGGAGCTTTCAAACAAAGGTTTGCCATGCTTCCTATGCATTATAGTTGCATGGGCTCATGAGTGTTATTTTTGGGAAGCCACTGTGTTCTACTGGTTAGCATATGGGGCTGAGACTCTACCTTGTATTACTGACTTCTCCACTGTGTGGCCATGGAGAAATCATTTAACATCTCGGTACTTAAATTTCTCCATCAGTGAACTGGAGATAATACTTGTAAGTCACTTTGAGCTTTTTAGATGAAATGTGCTAAATAAGTACAAATTATTAGTCTTAATTATTCTTTATTTGTATTTTTGTAGTGCCTAGAAGCCCCATTCATGGACCAGAACCCCATTATGTTAGGTACTGTACAAACGCAGAACAAAAAGACAATTTCTTCCCCCAAATAGCTTAAAATCTATAAGACAAAAGACATGAGTTACACAAACAGGAATAACAAGGAAACAATGGGACAGTACTGGTCAGAATTATAGGCAGTGATCTCAGCAATGGTAAATATTACACGTACCTGGTTGTTCTTTGCAAGTAATAATATTTAGCACATATTCACTCAAGCAAAGCTGATTAGTGTAAGGAATATTTGGCCAGCTGTAGAAGGAAATGTTATAGTGGGCCATTTATACTGCATTATCTAGACATAAAAGCCAACATTTTCAAACTTGGATGCCTAGAATTAGTCACCTAAGTTTCTATTTGGTCACCTAACATAAAAACTCTAATTTTCAGAGGTATGGGACACTCAGAACACCCCTTGGAATTAATGACACTGGTAGGTGCACAGAACCTCTGAAAATCAGGCCACTTAAATTTAGGTGCCTAAATAGGAACTCTAGGTGATTAACCTGGTGTAACCAAATTAAAGATGTCAGTGAAAGGGTAAAGATGAGGTGCTGTGGTCATCTTAATGTAGAATATCCTTGCTTTTGTGATAATTGATGATTAAGTAATTATTTTTTAATAAGGAGGAGTCCGGTGGCACCTTAAAGACTAACGGATTTATTTGAGCATAAGCTTTTGTGGGTAAAAACCCCACTACTTCAGATGCATTGTTTAGCTGTTGTATTCCATTTTGTTTGTTTTTAAAATGATAATATGATTTATAATGAAAATAGTTTACTGTTGAAATTACACATCATAATGGTCCTTTAATGGCATCTTAATGGCATCCCCCAGGATTTACATTGAAATGGTTACTTCACAGTGGCTTGTAATGGCATCATTTACAAGTCTCCATACATTTTGTATTGATTTAATTAATGTACCAATGATTTCTAAGTCTAAATTCCCATTCTTGGGAATAGAAAGAGAGCAGTGTTGGGAAAAACTGCTTGATATACATAGCATCTGTTTTTCAAACAAACATTTCAGCTGTCTTATAAATACTGAGTATTAGTAAGATACTCAGTATTTATAAGATACTAATTTACATTTATAAGGATATTGTCAACATCAGTAGATCACCAAAATCCATGTGCATTAAGTTGATTTTCTTTCCAGTTAGGAAGATCAGAATTCCTTTTTATCATGACATTGCTGCAAGGTGTCCAGCATTACCATAAAATAATAACTTATTGCACAACCTATGCTAATACAGTATGACAGTGTTAGAGGCTTTAAACTGTGTTTAAGCCTATCACTATAACTTATGACTGTCTTTAAACCTATCACTACATTTATTTGAAGCAATTATGCACTATTTATAAAACTATCATAAGCCATTTTTGTAATTCAGTGCCTAGATACTACAGTGATTGCCAATATATGGTAAAAATACTTAAGATAGATACTAATGCTGCCTTTATTTCAATGTGCTGATGATAAAGCTGACAACAAGACTAAAAGTTACTATAATAAGAATACATGGTCTTACCTCCGTCTGAGTTGCCCCTAGGGAATGACGAGGAGAGGGTCATGAGCATTCCTTCTTGCACTGGTCTGCAGGGCAGCCTAAACGTGCCTTGGAGGGAGCAGATTGTACCATCTGAAGATGGATGCATCTCCCCAAGGCACAATATTTATCCAAGTGCTTGCTGAGCTAGTGCAGCTCTATATGACCTCAACACAAAATGTTTCTTAAAGGCACAGCTTCATTCTAAATAGACAAACCTATGGGTCTGGGTACAATTAATTCCATTGTTTTGTATACAATTCCTGTGCCTAACAAATAAAAAAAAGCCTACCTCTTACTTAAACTCTACCTTCAATTCTCAATGGGCTGGACTGATCCTTCAGCAGCATATGTAATAGCTGGTGTGCCACACAGTCCGATGTTTTGAGTTGTTGATGGTATGAAATAATTTTCCATATTATGAAATGAAAGCTGGATCCAGATCCAGAACTGTATTCTGGCCAAACCTCTAGATCCGAGGGATGTGCTGTCCGTTCTTCCTGCAGCCCCCATTGACCTGGAGCCAGTGGGAGCTGCGATCGGCGGAACCTGCAGATGCGGCAGGTAAACAAACCAGCCCGGCCCACCAGGGGCTTTCCCTGAACAAGCGGCAGCCCTAGTTTGAGAACCACTGCTCTAGATGGAAAAACCATGACTTGGGGCCATTGTGGTACCAGTAAGATTCTTTTAGTTATATCTGTCAGATTCTCTCTCTTACTGTATTTGAAGAGGATAATAGTGTCTACACGGGCAACTGAATGACAAATTTTTTGTCGTTCAGAGGGGTGAAACCAACCCCCCCCCCCAGCTGCTGACAAAGCTACCAAAGCTCGTTGGGGGGTTGGAAGTTTGTTTTTGGAGGGAGAACTCTCTCCTGCCAACAAACAGCAGCTACACTGTGTGCCTTTTTGTGGCATGGGTATAGCAGCACAGCAGTGTCACTAAAAGGTGCATGGTGTAGACAAAGTCTAATAGACCGGGGTATTGGAACAATTTGTATAGTGGGGGTGCTGAGAGCCATTGAACCAAACTGTAAACCCTGTATATAATGGAAACAATTTCAAGCCAGGGTGTGATGCAGCAACCCCCAGTATCCCTAGTTCCAGCACCTATGCTAATAGAGAACAACAGAGGATCAGGCAATGTAAAACTAAAGAAATTCTAGTGGCACCATACTGGACCAGAAATCATAGTTTTAAAATTGAGGGATGCATATGTACCATAAAACTGATTGGCAATGGCAGAAATATGGTATAAGCTTACTGGACTGGAAAAAGTCCAAAACCTTAAAGTTCAGTTCATTCAAGTAAGAACATTCTTTAAATTTCATCTGAATCTTGGCATTGTGTTGCCTCAAAATATTGAGTTATTAGAGACTAATCTGTAGACAAGTTTGGTTTCCTGACTGAAAGAACTCAAACAGTATATTTCTTTAAAAGCCTAAGAGGTGTTTTTTACTGTTGTGTCAACATTTCCATTATAACTACAGAAGTAGGAATAATGCCAAAGTAATAAAAAGAGAGCCATTTTCTTTCTTGAGAAAAAAAAACCGAATAAACAAACTTTATGAATAGATAAAAAGATTATTGTTCATAATTGAAATCATGTACTGTCACATTGTAAAGTAATATTTTCCAAGTAGCACCTTGAAGTGTGTGAGTTTAACTTGTTAGCTAAGCAATTGAAAATCCAATCCACTGTCATGGGATAAAAGAGCGAACTTAGTTTAAAAAAAAAAACAAAAAAAAACAAACCCAAAGATGTTTCTGTGTTCCACCCAGTGATAATGCTGAGCATCTTAAAAGATTTAGAGTTTTGAAAGAAAGTGGCATGTGACACCTGCTTTAAAAATAGCTTTCTGTGTCAAAATAGGTAAAAGGAATCAAAGATAAATTCTTTCCAACTTTATAGCTTAGATTTGCATGATTGCATGGAATCCCATAAGACTAAATAGGTATTAATATATATGTATCAAGGAGTATGCATATCTCAGTCTCTATTTTTAATTGAGTCCTTATATTCCCCCCGATTTTTGTTCTTTTTATAGATTTTAATATGTAAAATCATGCTCCATATACAGCCAGAAAAAACTTTTCTCCCAAAACTTTGCCTGAAAAATGCAGATTCAGATTGACTGAAACATTACGTGAATTCGTGTTGAAAACTATCTCCAAAGAGCTTGACTTTTCGATATTTACGAATTCTGCTTTGTTCTACTCCATTGCCTCAATTTTGTTCTGTATAGGTTCTTATACTGCGCTCATCACTGTAGTATTTTAGTGAGATGTTTGCCTAGAAAAAAGACTGGGATATTCTGCTTGACGGGTTTGGAGCGCGCAAGATAATATTTCATTATAGGTAGTATGCTATGTAAAAATTAATATATAGACTTATAAATCACATATCATATGCATAATACATTGTATTTTTATAGTATGGCAAAAGAAAAATCCCAACAATTCATTGTTTTGTAGCAAAAATTAATCGGAATAAACATTTGTAAATAAGTGTATATATATAAAAAAAGCAGTGTATTAAACAACATGACTAACATCTGTCATGTGATGTTTGTTCTCTAATCCTCTCCCCATGCTTTCATTGGAGTCTCTTGTTTTGATAGGTTTTTTAAAAAAAATACTATGTATTGATGTTAGTGAAATGCATCTTGCACTGGAGCAGTAAGTGCTGTGATTTGTGATAGCCCTTCATTGTGGGGGAGCTCATTCCACAGTTTTAGACCTGCCCCCGAGAATGTCCTGTCTCCTGGCATAGAAAATCAGTGGTTTGTGTTACATCCTTGCCCTGTACCCAGTCAGGCCCTACATGCTTCCAAGCCGACTGAATCTAGGTAGAGTCTAGTCACTGTTTCTAGCTCTGGGACTCTAGGACAGACTCCCAGGCTCAGACCTGGCTATGACACCCTTCCTTGTGTGTCACTGCCATTCTAGACCCCAAAATCAGTGTCTGAGACCTCCTGAGTCCTACCGGTCCCTAGCACACATTCCCCCAGACCTCCAGCTAAGCTGTGGGCACTCCAAACTTCTAGTTAAGCCGCTTTGAAGAAAACATGGTGGGAAAGGAAGGAACACAGGCTTAGCAAAGGAATTTCATAACCACAGAAACTTTACCCCTAAAACACTCGAGAGTTCCAGATCATTGAAAAGAAAACAAAAGTCATGAGACACACTTTCCCCTGGTCTGATCTCACCCCCTCTTGGGAGTCTAATGTTTGTCAGCTTTTAGGAATAGTCAGAGTACCTCCTGCTCTCTCACCCTCCTGCAATTCTTACATGTGGCGAGGGTTGATCCCCCTGTACAAAGCAGAATCCTACTCTTTAGTTAAGTCTCTCTTTCTCTGCCATGTCCTCCACGGGGAAGCTCCAACCCCCCTCAAGGCATGCTTACCTTAGCCCCCCCCATAAAGGCTGCTTAGTAGAAAGTCCATTGTCTCATTATCTCACAATAACCAGCCCCTCCCAATCAAAGTTGATGATTGCCGTCCTGATGGTTTCTTGGTGATAGTCCTTCAACGTGGTGTCAAGCACCTTTCTCAGGTAGGACAGCTGTCCAGAATGCAGTTCAATAGGTTGTATTTGGGCATGTCCAGACTTATGCAGTCACAGTATCCAGTACTTCACACAGCAAACAAGATAGAGTTAATAATTTAACTCAGATATATCTCATTCTGTCACAGTTGGTCACGCATAGGGTGATCAGACACCCCGATAAAATCGGGACTGTCCTGATATTTAGTTCTTTGTCCCGCGTCCCGACTGATGCACGGTCGGGACGCCATTTGTCGTGATATTGCAGCTTTGACCACTCCGGCCATTTTATTTATTTATTTATTTTTGCTTTGGCAACTCTGTTCTGGCGGGTTTTTTGTTGTTGTTGCTTCCCCCATGTGTCCTGATATTTTGTCCGTTTCATCTGGTCACCCTAGTCACGCATGACTTTCAACCGTTGAATAGTTTACTATTCACATGCAAAGTGCACAACTAGTTTCCTTGGGCAGCCTTGCCTTGACTCGTGAACACCAGGCTTGTTCCTTGATGCCCTTCTCTGGCAGTGGCTTACCTTAGTATTGTTTTTCATATGTATGACTACATCATTATAATTGGTGTTTTAGGGGCTCCCCATGATATCACTGGTCTCTTTGGTAGCCTCAGATTCTTGTAAACAATAGGCCATATTTTTCTTCTTCCACAGGCAAAGGCATGCTTACATTAAAACTGGTGAGTTCTTTTGGAAAAAATGCAGCATGCTATCCTTCCCACAGCAGGGCAGAGAGCTGTGTCTATATCACAGAGCTGTGTCTAGCCAAAACCATGTAGGCCAGCGATTTGTAGGCAATTCTGGAACAAACCTTAAGGAATTTTGTTTGACATGGAACATCCCTTTCTGAGCCTTTCCTATCATTGCCCTACACATAACATTGACAACACTACCTGATCTATTGCCTTGCTTTTATTATGTGATCTCTACATTTTTTGAGCATCTCTTAAAGTTGGGTTTGAAGCCACAGTAGATGTTGAACCTATCAGCATTAACTAACAGCAACATCTTCTGCAAGATCGGGTTAATTTGCATAGGGTCATGCCTCCAAAAGCAACTGCATTCTAACTCCACCTCTCGTAATTGGCCTCCTAACCCCTAAAAGACATATGTTCCAAATCAAACATTATTTAAGTTTGATGCGCTGCATCTGAAAGTGCTAAAGGAGTTGGCGGATGTGATTGCAGAGCCATTGGCCGTTATCTTTGAAAACTCATGGCGATCGGGGGAGGTCCCGGACGACTGGAAAAAGGCTAATGTAGTGCCCATCTTTAAAAAAGGGAAGAAGGAGGATCCGGGGAACTACAGGCCAGTCAGCCTCACCTCAGTCCCTGGAAAAATCATGGAGCAGGTCCCCAAGGAATCAATTCTGAAGCGCTTAGAGGAGAGGAAAGTGATCAGGAACAGTCAGCATGGATTCACCAAGGGTAAGTCATGCCTGACTAATCTAATTGCCTTCTATGATGAGATAACTGGCTCTGTGGATGAGAGGAAAGCAGTGGAAATGTTATTCCTTGACTTTAGCAAAGCTTTTGATATGGTCTCCCACAGTATTCTTGCCAGCAAGTTAAAGAAGTATGGGCAGGATGAATGGACTGTAAGGTGGATAGAAAGCTGGCTAGATTGCTGGGCTCAATGGGTAGTGATCAATGGGTCTATGTCTAGTTGGCAGCCAGTATGAAGCGGAGTGTCCCAAGGGTCGGTCCTGAGGCCGGTTTTGTTCAATATCTTCATTAAGGATCTGGAGGATGGCGTGGATTGCACCCTCAGCAAGTTTGCAGATGACACTAAACTGGGAGGAGAGGTAGATATGCTGGAGGGTAAGGATAGGATACAGAGGGCCCTAGACAAATTAGAGGATTGGGCCAAAAGAAATCTGATGAGGTTCAAGGACAAGTGCAGAGTCCTGCACTTAGGACGGAAGAATCCCATGCACTACTCCAGACTAGGGACCGAATGGCTCGGCAGCAGTTCTGCAGAAAAGGATCTAGGAGTTACAGTGGACAAGAAGCTGGATATGAGTCAGCCGCGTGCCCTTGTTGCCAAGAAGGCCAATGGCATTTTGGGATGTATAAGTAGGGGCATTGCCAGCAAATCAAGGGACGTGATCATTCCCCTCTATTCAACATTGGTGAGGCCTCATCTGGAGTACTGTGTCCAGTTTTGGGCCCCACACTACAAGAAGGATGTGAAAAAATTGGAAAACGTCCAGCGGAGGGCAACAAAAATGATTAGGGGACTGGAACACATGACTTATGAGGAGAGGCTGAGGGAACTGGGATTGTTTAATCTGCGGAAGAGAAGAATGAGGGGGGATTTGATAGCTGTTTTCAACTACCTAAAAGGGGGTTCCAAAGAGGATGGATCTAGACTGTTCTCAGTGGTAGCAGATGACGGAACAAGGAGTAATGGTCTCAAGTTGCAGTGGGGGAGGTTTAGGTTGGATATTAGGAAAAACTTTTTCACTAGGAGGGTGGTGAAACACTGGAATGTGTTACCTAGGGAGTTGGTGGAATCTCCTTCCTTTCAGGTTTTTAAGGTCAGGCTTGACTGGGATGATTTAGTTGGGGATTGGTCCTGCTTTGAGCAAGGGGTTGGACTAGACGACCTCCTGAGGTCCCTTCCAACCCTGATATTCTATGATTCTAAAGCAACTGACAGAAGCTTATGGGGTGGAAATGGAAAGGATGCCATTTAGTGATTTTTCTCTTTCACGCAGTCTCTAATCCACAGGTGTAAAATGTTTGCTCCTTTCCATAAAATGGAGGAGAACATAAAACACAATCTGTGTTAGAGAAAAATGTGTATTATACAGATTTTCTATTCTTAAACCTAAACCATGCAATGCTGTTGAAGCTTGTTTTACTTTTTCTTTCTTGAGGAAATTGGTTTTTCATATTTAATCATTAAAACATGATAGGGACCTTTTTTTAAGCATTTACCACCTGTTTTTCCTTTCATCTTGATTCATTCAGTAGCTTCTTCATGCTAAAATAGCTCTTGGACATAATTAACTCCCTTTTTTGTATAGTAATGATTGTTAAAAGTCATTAAAGGATGATAGAAACTAATTTCCAAAAAGTATTTTAATATTTTTTTCTTGATTTCCCTGCTCATAGTTAGGGTAGAATAGTTAGGATACAACTTTTGTGAAGCCTGCTTAAATGACCAATGGAGGAATTAACAATAATTGGTTGCTTATCAGAGTAAAATTATATTCAGTACATGATATGGGGATACTTTGAAGCAGTGTCATAAGACAGAATGTTGCCTGTGAAGAGTGGTCTGTTATACAGGTAATGTTGTCAACAAATCCTTCCCAGATAGTAACCCCTTCTAGTCCAGTAAAAAGAAAAAAATGGTGAAGGACATAAAAATAAATACCAAAACATTTTTCTTTTGCTGTTTTCTTCTTACAGCTCAGTGATCCTGGTCTACGCTGTAATTACAATGAAAAAGACAACCAGTCATGTGTTGACATTTGCAGCATTCATTTTGCCTTTAATGCACATTTAATTGTTTTAAATATAGAACCATAATCAACTGTATCTTACTAATTAATAATTGAATTCAGTGGAGTTGCTTGGCTGTAAATGAGGGCAGAATCTGGCCCTCATGTTTCTTAGATAAGCTCTTTGAGGCAGGGACTGTCTCTTTTCTATGTTATGTAAATTTCTTAGCACTTTCAACCATTATATAAATAATAATACAGATCAAGGCTTAGAAAATAAGTAGTTAATTAGGATAGGAAAAATAAAGATGGTCTTTGGTGAGCTCACAGGCAACTTTTGTTTGAAATATGCAGCAAGATTTAGGCTATGTCTACACGACAATCTTAAATCGACCTATTTTAGGTCGAGTTCCAGCCACCGCATTAATTACTGCTGTGGCTGATGTCCACACCACCCTCCTTCTGTTGGTGGTGTGTGTCCTGACTAGGAGTTCTTCCACTTACTGAAGAGGGGCTGTGTGGGGGAGCTGGGAGTGGTGGGGGGAGCCATCCAGGGCTTCTCGTCTCCGGTGGGGAGATCCACACTTGGAGTCCAGATGGCTGTCGTGCTCCTGGCAGGGAGCCAGCACCCCAGGAGACAGTAGGGCTCTCAGCGGGGAGTAGGGAGCCCAGGCAGCAGCCGAAGCCAGGAGCCTGGGTGGCAGCCTGGCTTGGAGCGGAGACCCCAAAGCAACCCGCCTCAGGAGCTGAGAGCCAGTTTTCTTGTCAATTTCATGGCTCCAGTGGATAACAGCCAACAGCCGATGTAAGGACCCCAGTGTCTACACAGACGTGCCACCCTAACTACACTGAAATAAGCCCTATGCCTCTTGTTGAGGTGATTTTATTATGTTGGCATAGCATATATTACATTGCCAGGAGGAGCATTTCAGTGTGTACACCTCCACTGTTTTATCGACAAAAGCTGACTGTGTAGTGTAGACGAGGCCTTAGTATGATGGTAATATATTGACAAACCACAAAGAGTCTTATTATTTCTGGTATAACTTTAAGCCATATACCATCTGTCTTTCAGTTTTCAACCACAAATACAATAAAATTGTTATCTAGCACCATTAAAACGTTGATCTTCTTGCACTACTAATACTGGCAGTGAAAACACATTGGGGTTCACTAGCAGCTAATTGTAGTATTTGGCTAAAAGCCAGATAACTAGAAAAAATAGTTTTGCCTGAGACAAATAATAGATATAGCAATAAATGATACAGTCAGATTGTATAAGCCTGTGTTAATTGCAGCAGGATATTAATAATAAACAATAATATCAATAGTTAACCTAATCTCAAATCTGAACTTCCTAGACATTATTTTTCACATATAATTTGATAAATTTTGATTGTCATAATATATGATAAACTCTGCATATAGAATGTATGCTTTTGATTAATGAGGTGTACTGCATATTTGATCACCCAAATCATAATTAAAAATAGTTAATAGTTGCTATAAATACCTTGTGACAGCTACTTTGTTTCAGAAAATCATTACTTTTTCCTTTATCAAATAATTGTTTTTGTTTTTAAAATGTGAACTAGATTAAGACATTCCAGAAAAGTTAAAGATTGAATATGCTTGTTTTTCCTAATGATTAAAAGATTTAAGGTAATCAGTAGAGGTGGGATTTTCAGAAATGCTCAGATTGGCCTAACTTTGCTCCAGTTGAAGCTAAAGAATGAACAGAGTTAGGCCAGTGCTGAGCACTTTAGAGAACCCTACCCAAGTCTCCATGACAATATTCATATCTAGCTCTTAAGCAAAGTTTGAGAGTGGCACAATGCTGCATGAAATTAGTATCTGCAAGACTGAAGAATCAGTCCTAGCCAACATACAGGCAGATCTCACGTCTGTAATCTGCCAGTGTTCTTGTTCACTACCAAATGGGGTTGATTACAGGTGAAGTATGTGGGAGAGAAACAAGAGGGAACAAACAGGAGTTGTTGGGGTTGTTTCTCACCATGGAAGGAGACGAGGGAATGGCAGTGGGAAGATCTGACATGAGCTGCCAATGAGAACAGTTTATGAATTCTCAGGAAATTATGCCTGCCGCAAGAATGCTTATTGTCTTTATTCTCTTGCTAATAAGGCTTTTGACACAGTCCCTCGTGACATTCTTATAAGCAAACTAGGGAAATGAGGTCTAGGTGAAATTACTATAAAGGGGGTGCACAACTGGTTGAAACACCATATTCAAAGAGTAGTTATCAATGGCTTGCTATCAAACTGGGAGGGTATATTTAGTGGGGTCCCACAGGGGTCAGTCCTGGGTCCAGTACTAGTCAATATTTTCATTATTGACTTGGATAATGAGTTGAGAATCTGTTTATAAAATTTGCAGATGACACCAAGTTGGGATGGATTGCAAGCACTTTGGAGGACAGGATTAGAATTCAAAATGACCTCGACAAATTGGAAAATTTGTCTGAATTCAACAAGATGAAATTCAGTGAAGATAAGTGTAAAGTACTAGACTTAAGAGGAAAAATCAAATGCACAACTACAAAATGGGAAATAACTGGCTAGGTAGTAGTATTAGTGAAAGAAATCTGGGGGTTCTAGTGGATCACAAATTGAATATGAGTACACAATGTGATGCTAATATAATTCTGGGATTTATTAACAGAAATGTTGTATTTAAGACACAGGAGGTAATTGTCCCACTGTACTCGATATTGATGAGGCCTCAGCGAGAGTACTGTGTCTGGGTGCCACACTTTAAGAAAAATGTGGACAAATTGGACAGAGTCCAGAGGTGAGCAACAAACATGATAAAAGGTTTGGGGAACCTGACCTATGAGGAGAGGTTATAAAAACCGGGCATGTTCCTCTTCGAATCTGTTAAGGGTTGTTATAAAGAGGATGCAGATCAATTGTTCTCCATGTCCAGCACAAGAAGTAATGGGCCTAATCTGCAGCAAGGGAGATTTAGGTTGGATATTAGGAAAAACTTTCTAACTATCAGTGTAGTTAAGTTCTGAAATAGGCTTTGGGAGTTTTGGGAATGTCCATAATTGGAGGTTTTCAAAAACAGGTTGGACAAACATGTCAGGGATTGGTTTACTTGGTGCTCCTCAATGCAGTGGACTGGACTAGCTGATTTCAAGGTCTCTTCCAACCCTACATTTCTATGATTCTGTAAAAATATTTTCATAATTTAAGGGAGTACAGTATTACTTTAATCCCATCCTTTAGCAAAATCAAATCTGTTAAAATATATGAAGCTTTCTCAGATGGGCTAATTGATTTGTTCTAATTCTTTATCAGCAGGTTGAATAATTTATTTACTGGTATTTTTAAATTTATATTTATAACTGTCATTATGTTTCTTTTTAAGATATGGAACGCTGTAGATACAGGCTGTTGTTTAAAAACATACTCCTGTCACAGTTGTGCTGTTCGAACTGCTGAGTGGTCTTTGTGCGGAAGAAGAATTCTCAGTGGAGGCTTTGATTCTATGCTTCATTTAACAGATGTTGAAACAGGTAAATGTAATTTAAAGTTACATTTTTAACACTATTTTCTAGCTCCAGCCCGGATAGTGTGGCATGAGACTATTAGCCCAATTCTCCCATAAAAGTGGTTAAATCTCAAAATATGAAGGCCAAAATTCATACTTAAATGTAGTCAATTATATCCACATTTAAGACACTTAAATGAGTGTGCTAATTTTCAGAGGTATTGAACACCTAGAGCATATTATTTCATGTAGTTAGGGCTCCATTTCAACAAAGCACTGAAATAACGTATATAAGTCCATGCTTATTCAGCAGAGCATTAAGTATATGCTTAACTTTAAGGTTGACATCAGTGAGATTTACACATGTGATTAAGCATATGTTTAAGTGGTTTGCTAAATAGGGATAGACTTAAGCAGGTGCTTACAGTTTATTAAGTAGATAATGTGCTTTGCTCAAGAGGTTCCTAATTATTGGATATAGATTCCTAACTTTAGGACTGAAAGTTTGAAAATTTTGACTTATTAAAAAGTGATTTGTAGAATCATGAACTTGAGGTTGGACTTCACTTTTGTTACCTCATTGCTCTGGTTGCTAAAATGCCATTTTTTCCCAGGCTGCTTCAAGAATTGGAAGGGCATATTTTGTGCATCTTCCAGATCTCCCCACGTTCTTTGTTTAGTAATTATTTCATGAGTCCTGCAATGGCATCTATGCAGCTGAATCCTTGCACTTTAATGGAGGCCCATTGGCTTCAGTGGGCTCTGCATGAGCACAGGCATCCAAGTGTGACAATGAAATTGCAGGTTTTGGGCCTAAGATAGCACCTTGCCAGCGGAAGAGATACATTTTAATAAATCTTGGCCATTTAATCTACATTGAAATATATTTAACTGTTTTACAAAGCAATTTATTTTATGAGCATATAATTTTATATTTGAAAAGGTTATATTTATAAAGTAGCATTTATCTAGTAGGTTTGTTTCCTGATGTAAAATTAAAAATCATCTTGTAAAGTGAGGTCTGATGTCTTTTGGAGAGCAGAGTGGCTGCAGATTAAGCATGAAATGGTCTTCTTCTAATGAATTAGGAAGCTGCCCAAAAGACTGAGAAAACTGATCATACAAATGATTAAAGAGAAAGTTCCATTCCCTATCGTAGGAATCGATTTCCCAAGATATGTCATGCCATGTGATTTTAAATTCAGTCATGGCTATAAGTGGGTTGCTGTATGCCGAGACTGTAAAACACATATCTAGAACTGGAATATTGATGTTTCTGGAGTATTCAAGCTTCACACTAGTATAAATGAATTTTCCTGGATGGCATTCTGTGGAGTTAATATACCAACTTTTTCATTTCAAATAGACTTTATTATGTCGTCTTTTTTTCCCCACAGTCTCATTTCAGTGTTATTTTCGTTTTCATTTTCATTCTAATTTGAAACTAACTCTGATTGAACCTAATGAGCTTAAATTCCGGTGCAATGCTCAGGAAGTTATGCACACACTGACTGCTATTGCTAATGGGAATTTGACATAAAGTACATTTATTCCAGTGTTCTAAATCAATATGGATGAAATCGCTGCGTTATAAAATGTCAATACAAATTCCTAAGAGATATAATTCTAAGATTATATAGTAATATTTTATGTCTTCTGGCTGCTTGACTTACAGAACTACCATGAATCAACATTTAAATATAATTCTTTCTTTGATTAATTATTTTTAGTATTTCCTTTGCCTCTAAGGGTAATTTTAATAATAAAATATTGCCAGCATTTTGGACTGTGGCAGCATGAGTGGCAAATGAGCTGATTTAGAGCTCAGTATGCTAAGTGGAAATAGTATATGTCTAATCTGTTAAGATTTATGCATCTCTGGTATCTTTTAAGAGCCTCATTTTAAGAGGAGGATAGCTCCTGTTGATCTGTAGTGTTGGTACTCAGAACTTCTGAAAATACCAGGCCCAAGGTAATAAACCTCCAAAACAATACAGGTAGTATGACCCCTTCCATGCACATCCAGCCCAAACTTCTAATTTTCCTGCAACTTGTAAAGGTACCCTCTTTCTCTCCTACATTTTCAGTAACTCTTTCAGAGAAACAGGGCAAGTAGTTTGCAGATGGAATCCAAATCAGGTTGATATAAAAAGCCTCATTTCCATTTGAAAATGCAAAGCCAGTTACTAGAATCAGATCTGCATTAGTTCACTGAACCATTCACCCCACCCTACTCTTCATTACTTCTGAAATGATTTCATCTTTGATTAACTTCAGATAGATGTTACAACTATATCTTCATAAAAGTGACTCATTCTTTTTTGGGCTTTTGTTCTTAATTATCTTTCCTTGCTAGGCCGAACTCACTGTCACTACATTTAAATATAGTGAATGCACACCCGGGGTGCCATATAAATAATAATGCCATCTGCAATTAGTAGCTTAGCCCTCAACTCTGTTCCCTGTGCACTTTTTCCCAGCTATGTTTATTGAAATCTAATCTCGTCTGTCCTCATTTTCATTATAGTTTTTGTGCGTAAATTGCTAGGTTTATTTAGAGAATGGGAGTATAATAGTCCCAAATTACTTGTATCATGTAGAATCCCTTTTAAAGCTGTAGAAGAGAACTAGCTTTCAAAAAAAAAAATCCAGCACATTAAAATTGTATTGATTCTTTGGAATTTTTTTTATATATTTTATATATTTCTTTTTTCTTTCACCTAAAAAAAAGTATTAAGACTAAAATTCTGTGAATTCATATTTAGTACAAAGTTCTTCTTTACAAGGACATCTAAATTAGTCTATAATGAAAAAAATTAATTATATTCTTTAGTTTATTGAAACACAAATTTTATGTTTAAAAATATTTTGAGATGGGGCAAATGATTATTGATTATGGAGCAACAAGTATGTTGACAATCCTGTAACGTCCCTCCAAAACAAATATCTTTACCACATACAGTACCTTTATCTCTAAAAGTTGCTAAAGTAAACTTTTATGGTAATTTCCCAATTCAGTACTGGAGTATTATGTTACTATGGGCAAATTTAGGGTCAGATTTTAAAAAGCTGATGCCCTCTACTGGATGCAAAAATATATGCACACATGCAGTTGCAGTTGCATGTGCATTTTCCGCAAATGGGTGGAAAAATTGGTTAAATGCATGCAGAAAGCAACATAAACATCTAACTAGCCGTGTGTGCCTTGGTTTATTTGATCTCCAAGTACATAGAAGCAAAGTAATTACCTTGTGTGTGTGTGTGGTTTTGTTCATGGACCTCTGCTGCTACTCAGTTTGGGGATGGCTATAAAAACGATGTAACACTTGCAAAGTTGCAGAACTGTCTCTCTTTCCTCTCCTTTCTATGTTTTTTCTTTCTTTCTGTTAGTAATCTAGAAATTACGACACTGAATCAAAATGGTGCTCCCGCTAGCTGATTGTCCAGTCTTTGAAAATGGGTGGTATCAAATATTTCAAAGGAAAGTGTTAGAATACCTGTAATAAACAGTACTAGAATAACCTGTCTGTGACTGTGGGACCTCTTAATGTCAACAGGCAGTGTTCTTAAAGGTTAGCGGAATCCCTGGGTCTGGTATTTATATTCGGGTTCTCCAAAGAATGTCATGTGAGGTCTCTAATAAAAGCCAATGTCACTCTGGATATCAGTATCATTGTGAAATGTATGTGTAGATACTATGTAAAGAGTTATGTATATATACACTGAAAATTATGCTCTTAAGGTGTGCAGCTGGAAAGGTGAAAAGGATGTTTTTTCAAGACTCAAAATGTTTATCCATATGTATATATATTTATGTGTAAATTGAGTATTGTCTGGTTCACAGTGGGCAACCAAATGCTAATGAAGAGCTGTCAGGAACTTAAGAAGGAAACTAACAGGAAGAGGTAAACAGTGGAGGAGGGTGGAACCCTATCTTGAGGTGCAAATCAAAAGTTTGTTCTGGTATATTTGGGGGACAAGGAAGACACCTTGTCATTGTTCACCTAGGAAGTAAACGGGCAGCAAGGTGCTTCATGAAAGAATGGTCTCAGCCAGGCTTGGTTGAAAATGCTGGAGACAACTTTGGGTGAGATATGCTTCTTTAGACAGGAGGATAACATGTTAGTTAAGTCTCTGGAAATCATGTTATGATTTTGATTTATATATAACCATTGATTTCCAGTATTCTTACTCACTGTCACTTGAATCTCTGGTCTTTGATAATAAACTTATTCTTGTTTTTGCTATATCTGTGTGTTTAGTAGAACTTTGTTCTAACTTATAACTAATAAGCTGGTGTTTACTGTTCCTTTGGGAACAGCAGGCCTGGTAAGTCTGAGTGGCCAGTGGACGAGGGGCTAGACTCTACAGGGAATGCTCTGAACACTTGGGAATTGATATGTGCCTATTGCGTACCAATATGGCGAGAGTGAGGATAGTGCTTATGTTGCCAAAGGCTGATGGTTTCAGGGAGCTGACCCACAGCAGGCAGACAAGTCTCATCACGCTAAGAGCAGATTGTGGGAGAGGTGCCTCACAACCCTCAATACCCCGGGGAGTGTCACTTTGTCCATAAGGGAAGTTTCTTCCTAATCCCTCTAAGTGTTATTGATTGGCTTATGCCCCAAAGCACAAGGGTTTATTAGTTATGGAGATACTGTATATCACAGTTTTAAAATTTGTTTCTAAAATTATCTGCTACTTTTCAAATCTAAGGTTTTGCACATGCTAAAAACTCAGTTGTGTGTGTTCAAACTGCATTTGTGCATGAAAATGTTGTGTACCCACACAAATCAAAGTGACTTTACATGCCAAAACATTGATGTGGAAAATTGCAAACAGTTGTGGAGAGAATGTATTGACATTGCTTGGAAATTTGGTTTTGTGAATCTACAAGATGCATTATATTTAATAACCTACTTTAGGTTTTTCTTAGGTGCCTATCACCATCTACCTCTATACTAAATTCATAGTATTGATTAAGAGTGGATTTGAGGAGTCTGTTTGTGGAAGCCCAAAGGGAGAGTGGAGAAGAGAAGGAAAAGGCGAGAAAATAGTACGCTAACTGATGCATTTTAATGTTATTAAAAGTAATTTGAGTTCTTGAGAGGAAAGTCACTGTACAGCATACAGTAGGTGCAAAGTATTATACATAGTACACTTGAAGGGGGTAGAAAGCTTTGCATTTGTTGACATAGAAATCCTCTGTACTTGCTTCAGGAAATGGAAATGACAGACATGAGATAATATATAGCCCAATCTTGCAGTCTTAATGCAAGCAAAACTCCCTCTATATTCAATGGAAGTTTTGCATGTGTAATGGTTATAGGATAGAGACCATGGGGTGGGGAGGGAGGCTCAATTGATGAGATGCAAGGAAAGTCAGTGCAGAGATCAGTCCTGCTTTAGTGAGTTTCAAAATAGAGCATTTGCTTCAATTTTTTTTTTTAACTCAGTCTGTCTAAAAGTTGTCCATTAGTCTGATGTCAAAATGATAGTCTCGGACTTTTAGTATGGCTTTCTTTAAAATTGTCTTTCATATGCTGTAAAGTAAGGGCTTGGTCCCACAAGCCCTTAAATGGCAATTTATTTGAGTAGTCCCATTGACTTCTATGGGTATATTTGTGTGAGTAAAATTATCCATGTACTTAAGCTATTGCAGGATGCGAGACTAATACTGTGCTGTAAATTTTAGATCTTTAATATTAGATCAAAAATACAGCTGAACTGCTCTATTACTCTTTGTCAGTGTTTCTTAAATGTACTTTTGTCACCTTTCCAGATTTTTCAATGATATACAAAACCTACAAAAATGGTTATATACAAAAAAAGGCACTTCTGGGACAGGCATATACTTCCTGCAAAGTTGTTTTAAAACCTTACTGCTAACTTTCTGGAAACATAACCTTTGATGCAGTCATAGAATATGTGGCTATATATATGTAAATTATGGATGAACTCAACTGTTAAGGGGAGGAACGCAAAATAGATACAAAATCTACAAAAACTCAAAGGTTCTTTATTGCTGTTTTTCACTGCCCTATTTTAGGTATAATTTTTCATTATAAAAATGCAGCTCTTCTGTTTGCTATACTAATAATATCACATTTGTGAAACCTTTACATATTCTATGAATCAGTTAGAGAAAATGTTCTGGTTATTCAATCATTCCTTGCTGCTATCTATTTTTCTTTCCTCCCCTTAACAGTTGAGTTCATCCATAATTTACATAGATATAGCCACATATTCTATGACTGCATCAAAGGTTATGTTTCCAGAAAGTTAGCAGTAAAGTTTTAAAACAACTTTGCAGGAAGTATATGCCTGTTCCTATATATCACTTATTATTTACTCCTCATACACTTTTTAAACTACTGGCCATTATTTTTAATGTAATTCATATGCTCAGCAAACTTTAGTCATGTCTGTTTTTCTTTACATTTCTATATCTGTGTGTTTATACACAGCTATATATATATATATATATATATATATATATATATATATATATATATATATATATATATATATATATATATATTAGTACAAGTCATGAAAGGAATACTGCAATCACATATGTAGAATTCTAGCAAAGATAACATTATTTACATGCCATGGATACCATTCAGTCCTTCATATTATGGCAGAGACATTGCTCCAGGATCTTCGGGAGAATTTACTAAGTGCACTTCAAATTGTCTAACATAGCAATTACATTACAGCTCATTAATTTAATATGCACCTCCCTCATAAGTACATTGGGTCACTTAATACCGTGTTTTGTGCTACTAAGATTACATCTAGCTTTAAAGGAAAATATAGATTACTTAAAGTAGTTTTTTAAATTTGATGGATTTTTTTTGCTTGTTTTATTTTATAAAGCCGTGTAGAGTCCCTCAGTAGTAATACTTTGCACTGCCAAGTGTGGGACCTAGTATTGATTTCTTGTCTTGGTGGTCCTGCTGACATAGTTTATTATTATTTATTTTTTATTTGTAAGCGTGTCAGTTTTAGAAGTCACAGGTGATGATCCCAGCAGGCTTGATATAGCTCTCCATCTTCTTATGAAGACAGAATAGTGTGCAGTTTACTGTGTAGGAATCTTTCAGATGATACCTCAAGAAACAGCGGTGTGATTTTTGAAAAGGTACTCCGCACCTTTGAGAATGAAGCCACAAGATTTTCAGTAGTAGGGTTTTGTCTAGGAGTCCTTGACAAATTTTTTTTCCTCCCAGCCATTGTTGAGTAGTAACATGCTGAGTACTGTTTATCTGTCACCCTCCACTTGAGATGTGACTGCCTTTCATTGGTTTTGTATACAAAGTATGTAAAGTGCTTTGTGGAAAAAAAAGGATGAAAACCATGGATTTATTCTAAAGGGTGTCCAGCTCCTCAGCTGGAAAAACTATAAAACATATCCAATATTCAAAGTTTTAGGTTCATTTTAAAGGTTAAAAAGTTTTAATAATTTAAATCCAAATGGATAGCTGGACGATAAGCCTTTGTCCACATTTGGCAGGATTTTAAAGATGTACAGAATCTAAGACACATTACCTAAGAAGTATTTCCAAAAATGTTAAACTATTCTTCAGCAATGTAGTATGGCCATTTGAAATAACTCACCAGAAGTGAGTTTTTCAAATATGCTGAGCCTCAGGCTAATTCTGCTCCCACTAAAGGCAATGAGAGTTTTACCATTGATCTCAGTGGGAGCATGAATGTAAGAGAGTTCTCTGAAAACATCCACTCAATGTGCAGCGGCAGTCCAAAAAGCTAACAGAATGTTGGGAATAATTAGGAAAGGGATAGATAATAATACAGAAAATATCATATAGCCTCTATATAAATCCATGGTATGCCCACATCTTGAGTACTGCATGCAGATCTGGTTGCCCCATCTCAACAAAGAGATATTGGAATTGGAAAAGGTACAGAAAAGGGCAACAAAAATGATTAGGTGTATGGAATGGCTGCCATATGAGGAGAGACTAATAAGACTTGGACTTTTCAGTTTGGAAAAGAGACCACTAAGGAGGGATATGATAGAGGTCTATAAAATCATGACTGGTGGAAAGTAAATAAGAAAATGTTGTTTTACTCATTCTCATAACACAAGAACTAGAGGTCACCAAATGAAATTAATAGGTAGTAGGTTTAAAACAAACATAAGGAAGTATTTCTTCACACAACGCACAGTCAACCTGTGGAACTCTTTACCAGAGGATGTTGTGAAGGCCAAGACTATAACAGGGTTCAAAAAAGAACTAGATAAGTTCATGGAGGATAGGTCCATCCATGGCTATTAGCCAGGAGGGGCAGGGATGTAAAACCATGCTCTGAAGTGCCCCTAACCTCTGTTTGCCAGAAGCTGGGAATGGGCGACGGGGTGGATCACTTGATGATTACCTATTCTGTTAATTTCCTCTGAAGCACTTGGCATTGGCTGCTCTCAGAAGACAGGATCCTGGACTTGATGGACCATTGGTCTGACCCAATATGGCCATTCTTATGTTCTTATGAATACAGAATACTTTTGAAATCCCACCATAATTGGAGGCATACTGTTACACTGGCAGGCACCCTCCCTTTCCTGGCCCAGTCCCTACACCAGAAGTAGGAAGAAGCCAACTGTACACTGCAAAATAGAAGTATTTTGCAAGGGCCAGTTACACTCCTTTTATGACCCCATTATTCCAGAACAGCATAAATGGGCTGCAACATATGGGAGAATGGGGCAGTCCCTGTCCTAGAGATTTTACAGTCTAGGATTATAATAAGATGCAGCCCGTGGAGGAAACAGATTAATATGGACAGGGAGTGGCAGGATGAGGTAATATGAAAATGAGCAAGTTTTCAATAATAAGTAATAGTCTCAGCTTGCCATTGGCCTACTCATCACCTCTGCCTTCTATTGCCTCTCTTCTTAACTTTATTTGAGAAGGTTGAATGGCTTACCAGCCTTAGCAAATTACAAATTTTAAACACTCTTGGGAACTCAGAGGTAGCAACGTGCTCCAGCTGCTTGACCCTGCGATTGTAGTAACTAATTCGAGTGGATATGGAAGGAGTGTGTCAGATATTATGGACACATGAAGTATTCGGAGACTATTGTATCAACTTTATACATTTTATATGTATCTTTATGCGCTAGACATTGTATTCTGGCTCCACAAAGGAGTTACAGGGTTTTCTGCAGAATTTAAAATCACTGGGGGTGGGGAAGGTAATTAATGCAAATCCCTAGGCAGGTTACAAATCTGGAGAAGCCTTATCCCCTGGAGGAAATTGCATGTATTAGTTTGACCTGGGTCAATAGGCCTGACAAAGAAAGAACTGAAAACGGTATAAAGTGACCACCCGTGTATAGGGAAGGAGGTCACTCTCACCTGATGGAACATCTGACATGAGACTGTGACCCAGAGGGACAGGCCCCGTGAGAGGACCTGAAATACTTTGAAACCTTCCAGGGTCATGATGTGGATTGATGGGTGCAGAGGTGCTGGAATGATTTTTATAGTGATTGATTTTATTAGTGATTGATAGTGGAATGATTTTATAGGCAATTTACTCCAGTGCTTAACCACCCTGACAGTTAGGAAGTTTTTCCTAATGTACAACCTAAACCTCCCTTGCTGCAATTTAAGCCTATTGCTTTTGTCCTATCCTCAGAGGTTAAGAAAAACAATTTTTCTCCCTCCTCCTTGTAATAACATTTTACATACTTGAAAACTGTTATCATGTCCCCTCTCAGTCTTCTCTTTTCCAGACTAAACAAACCCAATTTTTTCAATCTTCCCTCATAGGTCATGTTTTCTAGACCTTTAATCATTTTTGTTGCTCTTCTCTGGACTTTCTCCAGTTTGTCCACATCCTTCCTGAAATGTGGCACCCAGACCTGGACACAGTACTCCAGTAGAGGCCTAATCAGAGTGTAGTAGAGCGGAAGAATTACTTCTCGTGTCTTGCTTACAACACTCCTGCTAATACATCCCAGAATGATGTTTGCTTTATTTGCAACAGCGTTACCCTGTTGACTCCTATTTAGCTTGTGGTCCACTATGACCCTCAGATCCCTTCCTAGGCAGTCATTTACCATTTTGTATGTGTGCAACTGACTGTTCCTTCCTAAGTGGAGTACTTTGCATTTGTCCTTATTGAATTTCATGCTATTTACTTCGGACCATTTATCCAGTTTGTCCAGATCGTTTTGAATTTTAATCCTATCCTCCAAAGCACTTGCAACCCCTCCCAGCTTGTTATCATCCACAGACTTTATAAGTGTACTCTGTATGATATTATCTAAATCATTGATGAAGATATTAAACAGAACAGGACGCAGAACTGATCCCTACAAGAAGGACCACTCTCGTTATGCCCTTCCAGCATGACTGTGAACCACTGATAACTACTCTCTGGGAATGCTTTTCCAACCAGTTTTGCACCCACCTTATAGTAGCTCCATCTAGGTTGCATTTCCCTAATTTATTTATGAGAAGGTAATGCAAGACAGTATCAAAAGCTTTACTAAAGTCAAGATATACCACATCTACCACTTCCCCCCATCCACAAGTCTTGTTACCCTGTCAAAGAAAGCTCTCAGGTTGATTTGAAACAATTTGTTTTTGACAAATCCATGCTGACTGTTACTTATCACCTTATTATCTTCTAGATGTTTGCAAATTGATGGCTTAGTTATTTGCTCCATTATCTTTCTGGGTACAGAAGTTAAGCTGACTGGTCTGTAATTCCCTGGGTTGTCCTTATTTCCCTTTTTATAGATGGACACTATATTTGCCCTTTTCCAGTCTTCTGGAATCTCTCCCATCTTCCATGACTTCTCAAAGATAACCGCGAATGGCTCAGATATCTCCTCAGTCAGCTCCTTGAGTATTCTAGGATGCATTCCATCAGGCCCTGGTGACTTGAAGGCATCTAATTTGTCCAAGTAATTTTTAACTTGTTCTTTCCCTATTTTAGCCTTTTCTGATCCTACCTGATTTTCACTGGTATTCACTACGTTAGACGTTCAGTCACGATCAACCTTCTCGGTGAAAACTGAAACAAAGAAGTCATTAAGCACCTATGCAATTTCCACATTTTTTGTTGTTATTTTCCCCCTCTCATTGAATAACGGGCCTACCCTGTCCTTGATCTACCTATTGGTTCTAATGTATTTGTAGAATGTTTTCTTGTTACCCTTTATGTCTTTAGCTAGTTTGATCTCATTTTGTGCCTTGCCCTTTCTAATTTTGTCCCTGCATACTTGTGTTATTTGTTTATATTCATCCTTTGTAATTTGACCTAGTTTCCACTTTGTGTAGGACTCTTTTTTGATTTTTAGATCATTGAAGATCTCCTGGTTAAGCCAGGGTGGTCTCTTGCCATACTTCCTGTCTTTCCAACGCAGTGGGATAGTTTCTTCTTGTGCCCTTGTTAATGTCTCTTTGAAAAACTGCCAACTGTCTTCTATTGTTTCTCCCCTTAGACTTGCTTCCCATGGGATCTTACCTACCAGCTCCCTGAGTTTGCTAAAGTCTGCCTTCTTGAAATCCATTGTCTTTATTTTGCTGTTCTCCCTCCTATCATTCCTTAGAATCATGAACTCTGTCATTTCATGACCACTTTCACCCAAGCTGCCTTCCACTTTCAAATTCTCAACCAGTTCCTCCCTGTATGTCAAAATCAAATCTAGAACAGCCTCTCCCCTGGTAGCTGTCTCCACTTTCTGAAATAAAAAATTGTCTCCAATACATTCCCAGAACTTGTTGAATAATCTGTGCCCTGCTGTGTTATTTTCACAAAAGATGTCTGGGTAGTTGAAGTCCCCAATCACCACCAAGTCCTGTGCTTTGGATGATTTTGTTAGCTGTTTAAAAAAAGCTTCATCCACCTCTTCTTCCTGGTTAGGTGGTCTGTAGTAGACCTCTACCATGACATTACCCTTGTTTTTTACCCTTTTTATTCTTACCCAGAGACTTTCAACAAGTCTGTCTCCTATTTCCATCTCAATCTCAGTCTAAGTGTATACATTTTTAATATATAAGGCAACACCTCCTCCCTTTTTCCCCTGCTTGTCCTTCCTGAGCAAGCTGTACCCTTCTATACCAACATTCCAGTCATGCATATTATCCCACCAGGTCTGTGTGAAGCCAGTTAGGTCATACTTGTGTTTATTTACTAGCATTGCAAGTTCTTCCTGCTTATTCCCCATACTTTCTGCATTAGTATACAGACATCTAAGATACTGATTTGATTCCCCCCCAGTTCTGCCTTGTCTTTCCTTTATCCCTGCTATAGTAGCCCATGCTCCCCCCAAATTCCAAACCTTCTCCCAGGTCTCCATGTTCTTGACTTACCTGTGGGCTTTGGTCACCTGCCCCCTTTGAGCCTAGTTTAAAGCTCTCCTCACTAGGTTAGCCAATCTGTATCCAGATATGCTCTTCTCCTTCCCCAATAGGTGGACCCCATCTCTGCTTAGCAGTCCTTCTTCCTGGAAAGGCATCCCTTGGTCAAGGAAGCCAAAGCCCTCCTGGTGACAGCATCCTCGCAGCCAGGCATTCACCTCCAGGATGCATCCGTCTCTGCCAAGGCCCCTACCCTTGACCGGAAGGATTGAAGAGAACACCACTTGCACTCTGAACTCCTTCACCCATACTCCCAGAGCCCTGTAGTCACTTCTGATCTGCTGAGGGTCTTGAATACTGCGTGCAGGTGTGGAACCCCATCTCAAAAAAAAAATTGGAATTGGAAAAGGTTCAGAAAAGGGCAACAAACATTATTAGGGGTATGGGACGGCTTCCGTATGAGGAGAGATTAATAAGACTGGGACTTTTCAGCTTGGAAAAGAGACGACCCGGGCGGGGGGGGGGGGGGGGAGGATATGATAGAAGTCTATAAAATCATGACTGGTGTGGAGAAAGTAAATAAGGAAGTGTTGTTTACTCCTTCTCATAACACGAGAACTAGGGGTCACCAAATGAAATTAATAGGCAGCAGGTTTAAAACAAACAAAAGGAAGCATTTGTTCACACAACGCACAGTCAATGTGTGGAACTCTTTGCTAGAGGATGTTGTGAAAGGAAAAACTATAACAGGGTTCAAAAAAGAACTAGATAAATTCATGGAGGATAGGTCCATCAATGGCTATTAGCCAGGATGATCAGGGATCGTGTCCCTAGCCTCTGTTTGCCAGAAGCTGGGAATGAATGACAGGGAATGGATCCCTTGATGATTAGCTGTTCATTCCCTCTGGGGCACCTAGCATTGGCCACTGTCGGAAGACAGAATACTGGACAAGATGGACCTTTGGTCTGATCCAGTATGGCTGTTCTTATGTGGGGAGTGTGGTGATGAGGAGTGTGGGAGGGGATGTTAGCTGTGGGGGTGTGAAATTATGTCCTCAGCACTCACTGCTGGCTGGGTGCTTGTTTTCAGAGTTTGGGGCTGCTTTTGAAACCCATTTCAGCTTGTGGTTTTTGAAAAATCTGGCAATCCTTCTGTAGGTGCTGAACTAAAGTCAGACCTGCTGAAGTGATCAAAGTGAATTGCGGAAGAAATTGCAACCTAAATTCCCAGTCTGGAGGGAGAAGGTCATGGGACTCTGCCATGAGAAAGGTGATGGCTAGAGGCCTGAAACTTAAGTGGGGTGCCCTCAAAAAGGCCACGAAGGGGTCAGTGGTTCAGTTACCTTGGAAACTGAGACATGGAGATACTCATGTAAATGTTAGAAAGGTTCATATTTGGCTTTGATCCAGCGTTGGGTTGAATTCAGGCATATTCATATTATATGCAATCTGGGTTACTCATCCCTAGCAGCCCATTGATAAACTAACTTTTGGGGGGGTCAGGGGTGTAATAACCCATTATCACACTTGTCTCCCCTTCTGAACAATGGTGTTTTTCCTCTTCCTTCACCCGCCGTCTTTTTATTTTCCTAGTTCCATCCTCTTCTGCTGTTCTGTTCCCTGACAGTGGAGTGAAATATGTATAATAAAGTTGTCCTCTCCAAAGTATTGCTTGCTGGCCTTTCAAAGAGAGAGATTTGATTGGATTTCACTTCATAGCTGGAACAAACCGTGTAGTGCGAATGAGAGGAAAAAAAAGGTGAATTTGAAAGTATTAATTGAAGAACCTGAGCTTCTCAGATTGATGTGTCCTGACCATTCCTCAGACTTCAGGAGGTCTGGGACTTGGGTACTGGAAGCTTGGAGGAGAATTTATCACTTTAATAGCTGGATATGAAAATCTAAAATACTTTAAAAATAATTTTTTGGAGGACAATAAATTCCTTAACTCCCAGATGGCAAATATTTGACTAAACAGAAATCTAACACATTTTAAGAGAGAGATGTCAGGCTGTGTTGATATATGACCATAAGTGTCTGTATTAATTGCATATTTTGATTTCTAAGATTGCATGTTAAATTAATCAAGGGAATCAGAGAATTTCACCACCCTTTCCTCCAAGGGAGACGTAGCCATGAGGCTAGGGATTACAATCCATTGGGATTGAATGCATAGAATCATAGAATATCAGGGTTGGAAGGGACCTCAGGAGGTCATCTAGTCCAACCCCCTGCTCAAAGCAGGACCAATCCCCAATTAAATCATCCCAGCCAGGGCTTTGTCAAGCCTGACCTTAAAAACCTCGAAGGAAGGAGATTCCACCAGCTCCCTAGGTAACGCATTCCAGTGTTTCACCACCCTCCTAGTGAAAAAGTTTTTCCTAATATCCAACCTAAACCTCCCCCACTGCAACTTGAGACCATTACTCCTTGTTCTGTCATCTTCTACCACTGAGAATAGTCTAGAACCATCCTCTTTGGAACCACCTCTCAGGTAGTTGAAAGCAGCTATCAAATCCCCCCTCATTCTTCTCTTCTGCAGACTAAACAATCCCAGTTCCCTCAGCCTCTCCTCATAAGTCATGTGTTCCAGACCCCTAATCATTTTTGTTGCTCTTCGCTGGACTCTCTCCAATTTTTCCACATCCCTCTTGTAGTGTGGGGCCCAAAACTGGACACAGTACTCCAAATGAGGCCTCACCAATGTCGAATAGAGGGGAACGGTCATATCCCTCGATCTGCTGGCTATGCCCCTACTTATACATCCCAAAATGCCATTGGCCTTCTTGGCAACAAGGGCACACTGTTGACTCATATCCAGCTTCTCGTCCACTGTCACCACTAGGTCCTTTTCCGCAGAACTGCTGCCTAGCCATTCGGTCCCTAGTCTGTAGCGGTGCATTGGATTCTTCCGTCCTAAGTGCAGGATCCTGCACTTATCCTTGTTGAACCTCATCAGATTTCTTTTGGCCCAATCCTCCAATTTGTCTAGGTCCCTCTGTATCCTATCCCTACCTGCCACCGTATCTACCACTCCTCCTAGTTTAGTATCATCCGCAAATTTGCTGAGAGTGCAATCCATGCCATCCTCCAGATCATTTATGAGGATATTGAACAAAACCGGCCCCAGGACCGACCCTTGGGGCACTCCACTTGATACCAGCTGCCATCTAGACATGGAGCCATTGATCACTACCCGTTGAGCCCGACAATCTAGCCACCTTTCTACCCACCTTATAGTGCATTCATCCAGCCCATACTTCTTTAACTTGCTGACAAGAATACTGTGGGAGACCGTGTCAAAAGCTTTGCTAAAGTCAAGAAACAATACATCCACTGCTTTCCCTTCATCCAGGATCCCTAAATCAATTCAGGGAAGTCCTATAGCTTGTGCTATACAGCAGGTCAGACTAGGTGATCACAGGGATCCTTTCTGGCCTTATAATCTATGAATCTATAAACCTGGGCCCATAAACTATTGAGCAATATAATAATTGGATTTCATTTCCTACAGGGAAGGGGGGGAGGGTACTGTCTTGACACAGGAAAAAAAAGTCAGATGGCAGTCGAGACTGAGAGATCTACAGACATGAGGGAGGATCTTGGCAGTCTAAGAGGATGTGAATTGAGTCAGTTCCATTCCAGTAATTTAAGAGGAAAGCCTATCTACCTCAGCTTGTAGTGAAGCATAAGATTAGATGAGAGACCATTTATTTTGTTGTCAAAACGGGAGCTGAGCTCATTGAAAATTCTGGACATTATTGTTTATTATAATTCAGATTCTCATTATTGCATTCTCATAGAATCAACCAATATTTTTCCCAGAAGTACTTTTTAAAACTTTTTGGTTTTAGCAATAGTTAAATATTTAACAGTTTTGGAGACTAAAATCCTTTTTCTGCAAATATTAGTGGTGCAAGCTTTCCCCTTACTATTCTTCTAACGTGCTTCAGCCTGGACATGGAAGATCCCCATGGGAAGAGAAGCCAGTTCAGTTTCCTTGGTTTATTCCATTGTTGGCGCCTCCACTGAGACTACTAGAAGGGTACCAGTTGTGATGGAGTGTTTGTTTTTTAATGTGAATACGAAGCAGTGTAGAGTTAGAACAGCGTGGAGGCAGGGCTAGGGCTGGCAGGAGGACAGTGCAGTTTAGGACTACACCACTGCCTTTCTATGAACATATTTCACATAGCTTGTCAAAGAACCATCAGGCTCCTTTCGCTTTCAGTCACTGCTATTCTTTTTTGGATTTGAATTAGAGACCTAGAAGCATTTGTATCATTTTACCAGTACACTGAGCCTTCCAGTCCCCAATGAGTATAAGCAATTAGGAAAATCAGAAATACGTACTACAGATATTTTAAGCTTTCACTAGGCAGTTTTATACACACATTCATTGCATGGTCTCAATGTGACAATATATAACATGAGAAAACAATTTCCTTATTGCAAAAGCCTACTTTTACTTACTGTGTAGACATTTCATTTCTTGCAGGAAAATTGGTAGTTCATTTTTAATGCTCTCAATTTTGAACAAGAAAAGTTGGGAAGAAATACTTCTATATTCCAGAATATTCCCCCATCTCCTCCACTGTTGCACTTCAAAGTATATTTGAACAAAAATGCTTTACATTTCATTTATTCAAAAGCAGAATCCTTTTGAATTTTACAAACAGCCATTTTGCTGCTTATTAAATCTAAGAAACTTCATCTTAATAACAGTTCATATTTCTTTTATTTTAAAAAAGGCAGGAGACTTCCAAACTCTGCATTTGCTTTGTCATAAAAACACTGTAATAATTGTACTTGTGAACTGTTTAGTATAGGTAGATGAAATAGTCTCAATAAAGCTTGCCCTTATCTCAAAGAAGAATGTAGGTTTTCTCTGTGGAACATTACCAGAAATTGTGTCCCAGATCAGCTAAGAAACAAATGACAAAATATCTTTGTTAGGGATCAACAAAGGAGATTAAAAAAACCCTTCTGCATTTGGTTTAACAAAAGACAACTTTTCTCCATATAAGTAGTGTATTATTTAGTAAAAGTTGGACTTGGGAAGAATGGAAATGAACTATATATCTTTTTTCCCCCTGAAGTTGCTCCTTTTGGGTATGAGATATGAAACCTTCATTGTAATATTATATATTTTATTTTTATATTTTCATAGTCTTCTAAAATATAATTAACAAGATGTTGCTAGAAGTCACAAAATAACTGACCACAAATGGAAAACCTATTCTTAAAATTAGAGTGAAATGTTCCAAAAACAAAAGTTAAGTTGCCTATTGTATTTATGCAAAAAGTACACAAAATTGCATATAAAATGGAACAGAATTAAATAAAAATTTCCAACTCTTTTTGTTTATTTAGTTTCTTGTTTTAAAAATATCTTAATAAAGTGAATATTTTGCAGGTTTCCTCTTCTTGTTTAACAAAAAAGTTCATATTCAACTTTTCCCACTTTTTAACCACTTTGAGATAAATTTCTTATTTTCCTTTTTTTGTTGTCTAATAATTTGCTTTGTGCTTTATAGCTGACAACATTTTAGATATCTGATTATTAAATCATTGTGTATTTGTTATATCAACAATGATCCACTCTTATTCAGCACATTTAACCGGAGTTGTTAGCTAGCTATTTTTCTTCCCATGTGTTGGAAGGTTCTGAACTCAAGATCCCATACTAATCAAGATCCTTCCGAGGCAGAAGGTCAAGCTGAGGGATGTAGCAGCTATTAGATTAAGATGGTGGCCTAGATGAGAGTAATCTCCTGTTGGTACTGCTACTGTCCTCCTTACTTATGAGTATCTCTTCTTTTCCTTCTCCTGTCCATGGGACTATTGCAGTTTCCCAGGAGAAAAAGCCACTAGAGGTGGCATGTAACTTTGGAAGGAAGGACTGCTGGCCTGCTAACCACCCATTCTTTATTTTATTTTATTTTATTTTTAAAAAACCTTTGTAGGATGGATGCTCTCCCTGTCAGTGTTTACAGGAGCCCTTACAAATTTTGAATTGACAATCTGTCAGGCAACAATAAGCAGCCATCCAACCCCCCCAGCTGCAGCAGGGAGCAGCACATTTTGTTTTGCACTGTTTTGTTTTTTTCTGCTTTTCTGCTCTGGCTCTGAGTGAGCATGCGTAATGAAATCTCACTCTTTTTGAGAAAGTGACTCAGAATTGCTTCTTGTAAAACCTAATTATCATGTAAAATTGGCTAATCCAGTGAGGGGGTCAGGATCAATTCCTATGTCAAAACCAACCAGATCAGCTCCAGAGTGAAGAAAGTAGTGTGAAAATTTATTACATTTTTACTTTCAACCTAATAGCAAAAAAGTGTTCACATCATGAATTTTTATAGAACAAAAAATTGTACATTATTAAAGATAATTTGTCTGAAAGTCTGATTTGCTGTACAACTGGTGAGATGCACATTTTTAAGGTGCCCTCATCATATTTTAAGGTGCACAGGGGCCCTTGACTTACTCAGTGATCTGGTAAAGTGTGAAAACAGTGAAGTGGCAAAGTTTACAGACAATACAAAACTACTCATAGTTAAAGCCAAAGTTGACTATGAAGAGTTACAAAGGGATCTCTCAAACCTGGGTGACTGGGCAACAAAATGGCAGATAAAATTCAATGTTGATAAGTGCAAAGTAATGCACACTGGAAAACATAAACCCAACTGTACATACACAATGACGGGGTCTAAATTAGCTGTTACTGCTCAAGAAAGAGATATTGTAGTTATCATGGAAACATCTGGTCAATGTGCAGTGGCAGTCAAAAAAGCTACCAGAATGTTAGGAATCATTAGAAAAGGGATAGATAAGAGGATGGAAAATACCATAATGTCAGTATATAAATCCATGGTATGCCCCCACCTTAAATACTGGGTGAAGTTCTGGTCACCCATCTCAAAAAAGATATATTAGAATAGGAAAAAGTACAGAGAAGGGCAACAAAAATGATGAGGGGTATGGAACAGCTTCTGTATGAGGTGAGAGTAAAAAGACTGGGACTGTTCAGCTTAGAAAGAGAGACGACTAAGGGGGGATATGATAGAGAGCTATAAAATCATGACTGGTGTGGAGAAAGTGAATAAGGAAGTGTTATTTATTCCTTCATGTAACACAAGTTCCAGGCGTCACCCAATGAAACGTCTTTATATAATGTACAGTCAACCTGTGGAACTCATTGCCAGGAGATGTTGTGAAGGCCAAAAGTATACCTGAGTTCAAAAAAGAATTAGATAGGTTCATGGAGGATAGCTTGGCTATTAGCCAAGATGGTCAGGGACACAACCCCATGCTCTGGGTGTCCCTAAACCTCTGACTGCCAGTAGCTGGGACTGGACAGCAGTAGATGGATCGCTTGATAATTGCCCGGTTGTGTTCATTCCTTCTGAAGTATCTAACACCAGGCACTGTCAGAGGACAGGATGCTGGGCTGAATGGACCCTGTATGGGTTCTGACTCAGTATGGCTGTTCTTATGTTAGTGCACACTATATAATATATTCTCAATGTATGTGGTTGTTATATATTCTTGAATGCAGATACCATGTGTAATACAATAGAACATAAAATGTGAAATTGTGAAAACTTAAATGCATTTAGCTTAGAATATGTTGCTATTTCAGAATAGTATTGCAGTGAATGTACATTATGAATTTGATAAGTATAACGGCAATGAACTGAAGATAAAACCTACAAATTCATGTAGCTGAATTTCCTGTGGTATTAATTTATGAATCATATAATTTGGAAGTGTTGTTTGCAAGCCAATTACTATTAAGCCACAGGATCCTTTGAAGATTATCATACACAATTAAATTTAGAGAACAGCGTATCCATGGGAACAGATATTGTCTTAGAATGAGAATATGCAAATTATTTTCTGTTGTAAGGGCAAAATTCACCGCTCCTCCACAAAATCCAAGCAAGCAAAATCCAAGAGGAAATGTATGTGGCTGGTCGGATGGAATTCCACTCCCTGCAACATGCATGCAGGCCACTGGGTTTCAATGCAGCCCCTTCTCTAGCTGCTGGAATAACTAGCACAGCTCCTCTGCACAGGAGTACCCATCCGTGGGATCTGCATATGTAACTCCTGCATGCCATCCTAACTTGGACCTTTGTCGAACCCCCATCCACAGTGTGCAAGTGACTCAGAAGTCTCTCTGCATATCCACTCTGCCCTGTTCTTGTCTGTGCAAGGGCACTGCCCAGCAAATGGCGTCGCAGGCCAGGAATAGGATGAATTTCACCTAAATGGAATAAAGTTAATTCAATTCCAGATTTTTTCAGTAAGGCAAAACAATCCCACATGTTTATGCTACCATTTACGTATTGACTTTTGGCAACCTACATTTTATTTTAATATTTATTTGCTATATAAAAATGCAATATTCTATTTAATGAAAGTATTATTCATGTTCAAATTTTAACCCTGTTTTTTTCTTTGTATTTTAGGGACACAGGTATTTAGCAGCAACAATGAATTTAGGATCAGCACACTGAAGTTTCACCTTTCTGAGCCTAATATTTTTATTTGTGGAGGATTCAGCCCAGAAGTTAAAGCCTGGGATATAAGGAATTGTAAGGTAACAGATGTCTGATTCATTCCTTGTTCGCCAGATTATTTTAACTTGTCTAATATAGATGCATTCTGAAGGGTAGCGAGTGTGGGTAGCTAATCAAACTTTGTTTTGGAGGGGTATGGGATTATTGGAAAATAAGAGCATGTTTTTGTCATTCTTCCTGTATGTTAAAAGGGAACAATAAGTCAGTGTTCGTGCTCCGTCTTGAGCAAAATCATATGTTTAAAAAGCATTTCTTTAAAAGAGTCTTTTCTTGTTCTGAGAACTGTACAGTACAGTTGCTGTGTGAAGGCTGAACTGTCAGAAATTAATGAGTAATGCATTTTCACTAGTAACCATAGGGAAAGGCTGCCATCATAGCCAGTAATGCCTATTAAGTTTTTTTAATTGTTTGGTTTTCTCTTGAGTTGTGAGATCATTTACAAAAATCTATATTCCTGTCAGTATCTTTGATGAAGTTCGTAACACTATTTTCTGTGTCATATTGTCATTCGAGTCACCTAGGATTTAGGATGTACCCGAAGTTGACATTTCTGTGCAGCATGAAAGGGATATAGTCCCTTGTGCCCATCTCTAGTGACTCTCCATTTGGAAGTTAAATGATACCTTTTTTACTCTCTTTGCAACACTGTTAGGGAAACTATGTATACAGTTAACCTGATTTTTCTTACTTCTACCACTATGGATAGTGTACAACTGAATTAAGCAGGGTCACCAGCTTGTTTGAGGGTAAGGTGGTGGTAATTTTTGAACCAGTGGAAATGGTTTTATATATATAAATAAAAATATAATGTCTGTCACGGAGGTCACATAAGTCACAACATTTATTGTTAATTAACCACTGTAAATTACTAACAGATCAATAGTTGAGTTTTTCTGTCATTTGAAATTTATATTCTGATGTCTCTGTTGTGGGATTCAGGCAATATTTATGTTTTCACTGCCTACGTAACCAATGGGGCTCTTTTAACTCTTCCATACGCTGACTCAAACTGTGAGACATCATCAAGTGGGGTCAGGAGGTGTTCATGTGCACCTGGACCAATGCTTGTTCTCATTTGAATTCCACCTTACAACCCAAGAGTGCTCAAGAGCCTTGCAGTATGAGCTTTTCCTTGGAGGCTGAGAATATTCCCACTGTGATGTTTCTAAGTACAAGTTCTGAAGTCCTTTGGTCTCACTTAATGTCTGATTTCCTAACAGGCAGCACATTTTACAGCCCACAGTACAGGGTACCATGAAGTTCACAATAGCTGAATGATGTATTTCTGTGTCATTAGCTGACCATATTTTTTTTTTTCCCCAGTACTGGAGTTTCATGTTTAGAAGCTATTTTAAGTAACGTGTTGAACAATGAAGAACTAAGAATTAGTACTCTTCATAGACTGATCCCGAGGCAAACCATAATAATTGTGAGAGATTTTGTGCACACCTTTTTTTAGTAGTCTGGCTGTAATTAAGAGATATTATTACTCTCCCACCATGTTAACAGGCAGTAATCCAGTTCCCAGAAATGATTAGTTTATTGTAAAAAGGGAAATTAACTGTTGTAAAGCATTTTAAAAATTGGCATTCAGGTTTTAGGCTCAGAGGCACACCAGGACAAAGGAACTTGTCTACACCTGCTCCTAACAAGCACTGTTTTCAGATATGTTTATCTGCTTTGTTCTCTGAGACTTCATTAGATATGTGTGGAAGTTCTTCAGTCTGGAAACCACCTGAATAAGCCATTTGTTAAAAATATCTAATTTTAACTTGGAACATGCAGCAGATAATCAGTGTTGAAAGTGTAAGGAGTGGCGTGGGTCAGAAGTGGATATAGAGCTTCCTGTTGGAATGTTTGTTTTAAAACCTAAGCTTTATGTTTATTGTCATTGATTAAAAAACAGCAATCTGTAGTTTACAGTCCTATTCATGCAACGGTCTCAAAGTGGACCGTCATAGTTTCTTCTCTTTCCTATTGATTTTTAAATGTAGTGCTTTGAATTAGGGAAGAATGTATGTACTGGGTGATGTCTTGATTAATCACAACTGAATGGTGCCATGAGCAGTCTGAGAGAGGAAAAATCAGGGACGAGCTCTGTGTTTTTGATTGACAATGAATAGGGCTCCATGTCGGTCACAGAAGTCACGGATTCCATGACTTTCCACAACCTCCGTGACTTCTGCAGTGGCCAGTGTGGCTGACCCCAGGGCCACCCAAGCAGCTGGCCCCAGGGACAGCCACACTGGCTGCTGCTGGAGCGGCTCTGCAGCCAGCTGCTTGGGCGGCTCCGCAGCCAGCCACACCAGTGCTGCTGAAGTGGCCCCAGGGCCAGCTGCACCGGCCAGTGCTTGAGGGCTTCGGGCAGCTGGCCCTGGGGACCGCCTGAGCAGTGACTGGTGCGGCTGGCTCCAGGGACCGCCTGAGCAACTGTGGATGGGTGGGAGCAATGGTGGATGGGTGGCCCTGGGGGTGGCCAGAGTAGCCACTGCTTGGTTGCCCCCCCCACAGCAGTGCCTCCCTGGAGCAGCACACCCTCCCAGCCCCCAGCTAAGATTTAGTCAGGGGTATTTAGTACAAGTCATGGACAGGTCACAGGCTGTCCGTGACCTGTCCATGACTTTTACTAAAGAACCCATGACTAAATCGTAGCCTTAACTATGAGCTTCCACTTGTAGCATAATATCTAATGTCTAATAAATACAAATATAAGCATCATTGTTGCAAAGCCTCCAGTTACTTTTCAAAGTGCCAGTTTGCCGTAAAACAGTGTGTTGATTAAACATGAATTATTAATATTTAATAAATCCTGCCCCATAACATTTGATATTTCGATACAGATTCCTTTTCACATATATTAGCTTCTTTATTATTCATGTGAGACAGTAAGCATACTCTTATTTTCTTTTCTGTCTTGTACTCTTATGATCATCTTCAAGATTGGATAAAGTGTCCTGCCCAGTATTTCACTTTTTGTTCTATTATAATATGTTCCATTTCGTCTTAATTAAAATAGGTGGCTGGAACCTCTTCCCACCTAGTTACAGTTGTGATGCAAAGGTCCTGCAAATCTGTATAGAGTTTTCATTTTCATTCATTATAAGATCTTTCCATGGTATTCTCGGTCTTACAAATTTGCTGCAGCTTTGGTCCTATTTTGCCTCAAATTGTATCTTCAGGTATTTCAAATTGTCATTCAGCTTCAAGGAACAGCTGATGGCTGTGTGGATGAAGAAATGATTTTTTTTTTTTTAACGTTTCCTTCATTACATCCCTGATAGTCTTTCCAAGAAGAAATCTTTTGTCAACCTAGCCACTGCCTCTCAGAAAGGTAGTTTTACTACAGTGACAGGAAAACCTCTTCTGCTGTAGTAAGTGTCTACACTACAGCGATAACAGCAGTGTAACTACAGCTGTGCCACTGTAGCATTTGTAGTCTAGAATACCCATATTATACATTGGAAGCTCAGTTTTAGTGGTCATTCTTCAGAGCATACTGTTTGTGTTTAAATTGCTTTTCCATTTATTTGCACATCTTAAACTGACATTTCCTGGGCCAAATAGCCATCATATTTTGAATGTTCTTTACACAACCTGAAATTTTTCTGACTCCTGCACCTGGAATTCTGTGTTGAGCTCTGGGAACATATTACAGGAAGAATACTGACACAGTGGAGGGTGTACAGAGAAGAGCAATTTATGAGGAAAATATTAGCTAAATAGGTGTATAATACATATGACAAAGGGATTGCCCTTTGTGAGAATAGCTTTAAATATGATTTATTATTAATTAATTGTCCAAGAATTGATATATACCAGAAGACGAATTTTAAGTTTTAGAAGTAGTAATATATAATGACAGGTTTGTTGCAGTCTTTCACACACTGAAACCTGGAGCAATAGATATCAAGCTGGCTAACTAGAAACAAAAATGTCAAATCTACGCTATATCAAAAACCATATGAAACACTGAAGGACAGATTTTGCTGCTCTTGTGTATGTTGAGTAGTACCTTTCTCCACAAGGTTGATTTTGAGTGTAGAGTAAGGTACTACTCTACATGAGTAAGGCTGGCAAAATCTGGCCTTTAGTTAATATGTTTTAAAGGCAACATAAAGTGAAAATCTTCAAAGTAGAGCCAACCAGTGTTTCATAGAGAACTTCATGACTGCAGGCAGCAGCTTGTTTACTGCTTCATTAATGGTAAAGTATACACACACCTCAGAAGTGCACAGGCTAGTTATCCAAGCTCATATAGTGAAGAAAGAACAAAGAGGTACCGATGCAGAAGTTAGAGAGTTAGGATACAGCTATTTCATTCTACTGGTGTTGAACCAAGCTTTGTCTATGAAGAACCGATTTTTCAAATTACTGTATAAATTGTATAATGGGCTGATTAAATAAGGGTATGAAACCAGCGGAGAACTTATAAAGACTTCACACGGAGACTAGAACATTTCAAAATTAATTTTTTAAAATGAGCTGCCATGTCAGAAGGAACACAGAGCTGTGTTTTGTCAGCCAAGAAGACTACACCACACTGAACGAAAGGGCCCGTCATGGAGTCTTCTGTTCACTTCTGGGATGCCTCCTTGTGGCTCTGTCTGGGGAATAGCTCTGCCTGGTCTGACACCCCTTTCTGTCTCTCTTTCACAGTGAGACCCATCTCACGCTCCAGGAGTGGTAGTGCCTTCTCTTCCTGACTCAGGAATGAGACACTCCCTCTTTATTGCTTGGCCCTCCAGCCAGGTCGCTATAGTTTTTCCCTTCCCGGGGTATCAGAGTCTCTCTGTTCAGACTGTCTCAGGAAGTCTTCCAGTTCACTGCCTAGATTGCACCACTTCCCCAGTGGCAAGTAGGGGAACCCAGGCCTGCCCATTATTCCAGGTTCCAGCTCAGGACCCTCAAATCAGCAGCCAAGGTCTGCACTGTCTCAAACTTTGCTGCTGTTTCACTGAGCCTTTTCCTACCCCACCTCTCTCAAGCTTGCTTCTCCACCACTTCTCTGAGTATGACCTTCCCTCAGGGCCAGGATCCCAGAGCTTCTACTATCCCCATGGGTTTTCTCTTTTTCTCTCTCTAAGCCCAGAGAGTGACTACAGGCTTCCAAACTGCAACCTTCTTCTGCCCTCACTGCTTGGCCTTGTACCAGCCCTGGCTGCTCCTGCTCAGCTTGCTTCCATCCTCAGTCAGGGATTGCTTATCAAGCCTAATACTCCTTCAGATGTGACCTAGAGGTTACATAACCCCTTCTAAGCCAGACTAACCCTTTTTGGGCTAGCGTGGGGTGAACATCATGTCACAGGCCCCACAGGAGCTTTGCAAAGACCTCAGAGCTGAAGCTGCCAGAACAGAAGGTCCAGAAACCCCCTCTCCCCCACAAACATACAGTAATCCAAAGAGAATTTAAAATATAAAACCATTAGGCTTCCTGTTTCTTTACTTGGCTATGAAAAGGCGATTCAAGAAGCCCAGCTCACATGCCAGTTGGATTGCCTCATCTCCTTATAGGAAGCATACTCGATGTTCAATGGTCCACCTATTTACACTGACTAAAACTTGATATCATCACTGATCCATTTCACAGGCAGGAAACACTTGGATAGAATAAGGGAGTGAGACCTGGGTACTTTGGCTCGGCTCCAAGGGCCCCTTTTATTCTCAACAGCAGACTTCTCACACCTGGGTTAAATCTTTTTCTTTTAGGTTCCTGAGGGAACACAGTGATAATATCAGAACAAGACTAGAGTTGTAATACCACTTTCAACTAACACTACTTTCAACTGAGCTGAAGTTTCCACCTATCTCGAGAGACCAGCCATTGTGAATGGTCAGACTGAGCTGAGGAATTTATTTACACACATTGGTTTCACTTGATAAGTAACAACAACTTTATACATTGTCAGGTAGGAGAATCCCCACCCACCTCTAAGCAAAAGCTACACACTTGTTGTAGAGTCAGGAAGTCACTTCTTAATCCCAAAAAGTAATTCCTAAACAACACCCCAAGAACTTCCCTGGGCCCAATTAAGTGCAAGTGTATTTGTTTAGACTTCGCAAGAATGATCAAATAACTGTATTTTGTTTTCTGCAGTGTAGTTGTAGCTGTATCAGTCCGAGGATATTAGAGAGACCAGGTGGGTGAGATAATATCTTTTATTTGATCAATTTCTGTTAGTGAGAGAGACTTGTTTCGCTTATCAACAGAAGTTGGTCCAATAAAAGATATTTTGCATTTACTTGGTGTCTCTATTTTGTTTTCTGTAATTTCTCCCTTATCTTTAAATTCTAAGAAATGTTTATCTTTCTGTATGGCCATTGTGAATTGTGTGCCTCACATTGTATGCCTATTTGCATACTGAGCCAGATGCTGATTAAGAGATTGCAAAATCTACAAAAGCGTACACAGGAAAAGAACAACTGGCAGGGAGGCGCCCTGTTTATTCATAAGAACAATAGATTGTTCTGATATATCTGGGGTTGCAGACATCCAGGATATTTCACTGAGGAGGCAAGCTGACAGTGTGACTTGTCTCATGAACAGAACATCCCAGCTAAGCTTGGCTGTAAAACACTGGAAGGACTTTAGGTGAGCGTTGCTCTATAAGACATGAAAGTATCAAGTTAAGTAAGTTGAGTTTCTGGATTGAGTGTTATGATTTTATTGTATATGTAACCATTTGTTTCCAATAATTCTTCTACTTACAACTTGAATCTCTATAGTTTGTTAAATAAATGTTTAGTTTTTTGCACTATAAACATATCTAAGTGCTGTGTGTCAAGCGGAATGGTGATCTGAGGTGAAACTGCTCAGCTGGGGTGTACTGCCTCTTTTGAAGCAGTGACTCTGTGAATACTGTGAATGTCCAGTGGATTGTGGCTGGACACTTCAGAGAGACGGTCGGAGGGCTCAGGGGCTGGAGTGTGCCTATCACTAACCTGTAGAGAGAGAGAGCAAGGCCCGCGTAGGCTTCTGTTGCCCACGGCTGGAGGAGTTGGGGAGTTGACCCATGGAGGACACAGACAAGGCTTCCTTATGCTAAAGGGAAGTGATAGCGAATTACCTCACAACCCTGGGTACTCTGGGAAGTGCCACAGTGGCACATTTATAAGAATTCTGAAGTTCTCTTAAGTAAACTGAAATTCAGTGAATTTGTGAGAAGCCTCATGTAGTTAATAGGTCAATTGAATTACTTAACAATTGTGGGATAGCTTGCATTGAGTCCCGAACTATGATGGTGTATCAGTGCACCATCGCGGGGTCAGAAAGTCAGAGTTCTTTCAGGGCTCCCTGGCTCCATAGGAAGTGGAATAATTTGTTACATTCATTTAAAAGGTGTAGCATATTTCCCCCTAATGTTGCCAACTAACTCTGCTGACTAGCGTGTGGCCTTGTCCACTAGGGTTGCCAACCCTCCAGGATTGGCCTGGAGTCTCCCAGAATTGGCATCCATCTCCTGGCGACGATTGAAAGCAATCCATGAGATTTTAATAGGATTTTTTAAGAAAATGACATTATGTCATGTTGGGAAAAAAAAAACCTCCTGGAATAGCTTCAGTCAGAGTTGGCAACCCTATCGTCCACACTTGTGGTGGCATGTAGGGTACATGCAGCAACACACTGCAATGAAAAGCAGCCTGAGTTCACGCTGTGGTGTGTAGCTATGCATTGCAGTGAAAGGCTCTGGCAGTGGGGGGGCAGAGAGGAAAGGCTTCAGCAGCAGGGAAGCATTGGGGACACTACACTGCTAAAAATAGCAGTGTAAATGTGGAAGGCACTGCCTGGGGCATGTAGAGAGCCATGCACAGTACTTACCTTAAAGGTTATGGCATCCCTTTACTCTACTTGCCTAAGCCATTCTTCACCATCTGTACTGCTCTTTATACCCATGCTAGGTGGCGTGTAGTGTCTGTACTCTATACGCTGCCTTAAGTGTACACATAGCCTGTGAATGTGGGTTAGTGCCTTGGCTTTGTCTACTTACATTCCTCTGGGAGCAACTGCGTGGTATCTGGTATAGAGCCTTCATGCTCCCACAACACCAGCCAAGCTTTATCTAGCCTTGCAGTGAGGAGGTGGAATCCTTCATCAGTCCTGCTTCCCTGCATGGCCACATAAGCACTAGTCATAATCTAGCCCTGCATTTTGTATAATGTATATATCCTCATGTTCTTACAGTATATAGGAGCGTAACTAGAGTTAAAGGGATGAAATTCAGAGGGAATATTTAGGTTGAAATATATAATCCAAAAACTCTTTCTGATGGTGAAATGTTCTAGGCTGTAGAATAGTCTCTGTAGAGAGATGGTGGAATCAGTAATGTTTGGGACTTTTAAAACTAGACTGAACACAATACTAGAAAATCTATGGAACAATGGGAACAATTCCCCATTAGCACAGGTATGGACGGAATAACAATAGAGATTTTCTTTTCTATTTCTTTAGTCTTTGCTTCTATAAAATAATACATAGTTACACTTTTGAAGCTTAAGTCAAATAATCTATAGCTATATGTGCAAGAGAGAGAGATTATTCATAGCATATTGTTATTACAGTTCTCAGTGTTTGAATCTCATTAAAGGACTGTTAAAAGCTAATAAATTTATAACGTGCAAATGCAGTGCAGTTTCCTTGGAAACATTCTTGTACAACTGCTTTATGATGAACCATATTCATTTTAATAAGTGTGTAGTTAGGAGCCTGTATAAACTGGTAGAGATGTTTGTACTTACTTTTATCTATGTGATACTTTGGGGGGAAAAACCCAAAGATTATTCCTCTTTCAGTGACATAAATCCTTACTGATTCTGTGGGTAAGATCTTCAAAGGAAGATGAAGCAGGGGCATTTGCTAATCCATAGTAGTATTTGTGTATAAGTGTCTTAATGTACCCAGTGATCCTTTCTGCATATGAAAATACATGTTTGTATTGGGTACAAAAGGTGCCTGCACAGCACTGAACTGTTTACTAGGAAAAGGGAGGGCAAATATGGTGGAGTAGCTTGCGGGATCAGAATCTTAGGGCTTGTCTACATATGGAGTTATTCAGTAGCTGTTCCTGAATAACTCCTTGTGTAAACAAGCCCTTAGTTATTAACGTCTTAAGATATAACTTGTAAAAATGCATAATGAAATGTTGCTTAATGGGTCCTCCGAAGGTTACAGCATTCTGTAATGCATCATTAACAGGGAAATAAAAATATTCTTTCTCCACCAGTTTCATTAGCCTTTCCAAAGACAATGCTTAAAACATGCCATTTCAGGATCTTTATAGTGTCTCAACCAACTTGAAGTTTGTCCGTTTTTTCTTTGTCTCTGTAACCTTCAAACATTTCACGGTGAATGTCAGATTAAGCATTCAACATTTTATCAACATCTGCACATTTTTTAAAATGCCTCAGTAGTCAAGATTTTGTCTTTCAAAACAGAAGAGAATTAAGAACAGCAGCAAAGAGTGCCTGATCAGAACAGAAAAGAGAAAATAATGTATCTTCAGTGGCATACAGGAAAACCCACCCTGGATTCATGGTGTCGTACTCTAACCCAAAGGAACATATTTTTGTGGAAGATAAAGCTATAGAGTTTCTGACCTTTCTGTCCGTGACATTACCATCTGTTTCAGTAATTAAAATTGCCATTAAAATGCGTTCGATTGAGAACAGAAAAATAAATGGATTTGTCATTTGTTCATTTGCTCTTATAAAGTGCTCCATTCTGGTCTTAAATGTGATGAAAGGTTAATAAGGCAAATAGGATTTTGCAGTCACAACAAAACATAGGAAAATTTAATGTTGGTATAGCATATGATTGAAATGAAACATTTCACATTATGAGAATATATCATTTAAAATGTACTGAGGTAGCATTTCATTTATACTTAATCATTTGACACAAACGCGCCTATACTGTGCAAATTAACTTTCTTTTATGCTGAAATGCAGTTTCTTGTTTGTATGAGTAGCATCTAGAAGTCTCAACTGAGATTAGGGCCACATTGTGCTGGGCAATATACATACGCTAATTAAAAACAGTCATTTTCCCAAACTGCTTACAGTCTAAATGGACAAAACAAAGAGTTGAAAAAACTAATTTCCCTTTTTTACAAGAGGTGAATTGAGGAACAGAGAGAGTAATCATTAAGTGACTCACCCAAGGAGGCTGTGGTAGTGCTAGGATTTGAACCCAGATCTCTCCTAAGAACAATGACTTAACCACAGAACCATTCTTCTTCCTCATCGCTTACATAAATCCTGAGTAATAAGACTTTATGAATGTGAAATGCATGTATGCTGTGGTGGCCACTCTGGGGTCAAGGTGTGGGGCATGACATGCAGTTCACTTTACTTGAGGCTTCTTGGGCTTTTAAAAAATCAAATATCACTATATGTCATACACTGCATGTACTTCATGCAAAGAAATGCTATGGACCATCAGTAGAAAAATAAATCTCTTAAATTTAGCTTTACTAAATGCTATTCATATTACCAAGACCATTAGAATCTATTTGAAACTGCTTTCATTTGCTTAAATTACTTTTCTTGAAGAATGCCTGAACTCTGCCTTTGTAAAGGATTTTCATTATGCTAGATTTTGTTGACATCAGAAGCCATTATGACTGCCTTTGAATGCAGCTCTCTTTTGTCCGGAAATGTTGAGACTGTGCTAGTGGACTGTACATTTTCAAAGGCTTGTGTATAATAAACCTGCACATGGAAAAGCAGCAAAAGCTTTAATTAACAAATGACACATAGCAGGGTAGGCTAACTGACATTTTGCCTAAACAATGAGGTGTCCGGTGGCACCTTAAAGACTAACATTATTTGGGCATAAGCTTTTGTGGGTAAAAAACCCACTTCTCAGCCACAAAAGCTTATGCCCAAATAAATCTGTTAGTCTTTAAGGTGCCACCGGACTCCTCGTTATTTTGCCTAAACTGGCATCCTTGAGCATGTCATAAATTAATGGTCTAAATTAGAACAAAACAAGTTTAATTATGAGTGCTCATCATAGCAATGATATTGCAGTTATTTACTTTTGCAAAAGATGTTTGCAAAATGAAATTGAAATGTATATATACCTTGATCCCAATTACAAACCAAAATATTACTTCATTGGTTCTAGTGATTGAACAACACTTCTTAAAGTAAAAAAGCAGCTTTTTATTACATTTGTCTTTGTAGTCTGTCTTATAAAAAATTACATGCATATTTTGTATATTACTATATCCTATATTGCATAATTTCACTCTTTGGTTTGATATTTTTTAATCTGGGTGAAGAGGGTAATGTCCTTTCTCTGTGTTAGTAAGTGAAATCATTTTGATGTGAGGCACTAACCTGTTGCTCAGTGAGATGTAAATCCAGATTGCCTCCCCCTTTTCTGGCCACTATTTATTGTTCAAGCCATTTAAAATAGTTGAAACTGGCCCTGACTGGTCAACCGAGAATTCCCCTGCCATAGGAAAGCTCCCAGCTGATGTAAAGCAGTGTAGCCTGCTCTTATGCCAACTACCCCCTGCCTCGGATATAGGGCATGTTGGGGGAGATTACAGGAGTGGGAGAGAGTTCCTGCGGAATGAATTTTGGCGTGGCATTTGTCCCCAAAGATGAATGAATGTGATTTCCCAGAACAGTGTGAAGAGGAGGGGAAAATCTGGTCTGTTTGCAGCAGTAGCATGATGAGTTGGGAAAGGGAGCTGAAACACAGACAACTTTAGCAGGGCACACTTAAGGTGGTGGTATATGGTTTATGGTGATTGTTTTAATGGTGAGGTGTGTCCCTCTGGGAAGAGAGAAGGTATGTATTGTTAGATACCTTAATTTTTCATCTCTTTCCTTTTGTAGCTTTCCGTTATGTATGTTATGTATAGATCAATCATAGCTGATACACAATGTAGTGCTTTTGTGGATTATTCTATATAGAATAGAAGTTAAAAGATAAAGGGGTCAAATAGAAAATATGTGTCCACTTCAGAATAAATTGACAGACAAAAGCAATATGGCAATTGCTCTATTTCTTTCTGAAGCAGATACCTAAGATTACAATGCTGGAAAAGAAGTTAGCTCTGTAGCAAGAGATTTTGCTTTCGCAAATCCAGTTTGAAGAGCCATGTAAAACAGGAGATATCAAATTGCATTTGTCATTAAGCAACATACAGATGCATCTGTTTTTAACATTCACCAATGAACATGTAAAAACTGATTAACAATTAATTAATAGGAGTGTAAACTAATTTTTGCCTAGATTTACAAATATGTCCATTTTAATTATTTCCCCACTTTTTGACCTTTCTCATCATTAAAGTGATGCTATCTTACTGTATGAGTCCCAAAAAGTATGTAAAGAAAATTCCATGTGGCTCCTCTGGAGGATGCTGTACTTATGTTCTGTGTAAATATGTATATATGTACATTACAAAGGCTTCAAACAAACATTGTGTTGCTGAGGACCGAAATGTGTATGGATTTAAGCTTAAAACACTTTTAAAAAAAATATAGAAAACTGCCTCTTTGGATTACTATTTAAGATTTTCATTCATTGTCCCCTTCTACACTGCGTTAGCCTTTGTCCTTCCATGCAGCCTCTCTCCTTCCATGTCTCTGTTTTGTACATCTCCATCCTCTGATCTTTCCAACTGTCATGGTTAGAATTTGACTCCTCTTTAATGATTCCTGTTGCTAGGTAACCATCTCATCCATTTCCTGTTCTATCTGGATGTTAGAGCGCCCCTTTTGCATTAATAGCATCTTGATTTTTTTGTTACATGATTTTCCCTTAGTTTAAATCATTCCCAGTTTTGCTGCAAGCCCTTGAGATTCCTTATATTTATCATTTCTCATTCAAAAGACAGCTATAGGATATAGGAGTTCTGAAAAATGGTTTGTTTGTTCGTTTTTTTTTACTCCTAACAGTTTACCTTCCTTTGTAACACTGTACAGAGTTATCCAGGTATAGTTTTCACAGAATTATAAAGCAAAGGCTATATATACAATTATCACTTTGGGCTTTAAAAAGTCTAATTGTTTTTTCTATTGTGCAAGATTCCTAGGAATTTAAGTTTGAAGGGAACACTCTTACTTTTTTGCCATCTAAAAAGGCAAGCAGATTGCTGAAAATTATGTAAATTTCGCAGACTTCAGGCTTACATCTTGTTGATTTTATTACAATGTGTGGGCACTACCTGCACGACCAAGGGTCTACAACTGATTGCAAGCATTACATTTCCAAACTGATGAGACAGGCAAAGCATGTGAACAATTGGAGTAACTGCTCACATATCTGTATGTAATGAGATGACAAGTATCCAGGCAGTCTCATAGTTTTTCAGATGGAGGCAGTTTTATTCTGCGTATACTTGATTTTCACTAGTTTGTTTAAAATGTGGTCAGAGATGGTTTAGCTGGAGGACTTGATTAATACTCATCACATTATTTTCGAACATTTTAAAATCCTTGTTTTTAGATGTTCAATATCAAAGGAAACAAAGCATGTGTGTTGGTTGACCTACACCATCTGGGAGCAATACAGGGGCTAATCAGTTGAGTCACTGCTGTCATTCTAAATTTTCAATTGGGGCATCGTTCTCTGAGCAGCCAGGGCAGTAGTTTTGCTGTCTATTATTACAAAAATATTCAAAGTTAAGATGACAATAAGGATCTTACTCAAAATCTGCTTTAGTTGCTTTATGTCTAACTGTATTCTTGACTCAGAGGTTTAGTGGGATTAGTTAAGAATGAAATAAGATACTTCCTTTGTTTTGAGACCCATTCCATCCTTCATTCTGAATTTCCTTGGTTTTATGAGTCAGCCCCCTAATATTATTCTATAGTAGTTTTTGAAATTGTTTTAATAAGCCATAAATATGGTTAATGGGTCATAGCAGATTTTCACAGCTGATAGGATTGGAAGGCGCCTCCCTGGGCCATCTAGTCCAACTTCTTGTATTAGCACAAAGGATTCTACATTATGTTTTTCAGTTTTTAAATTATACATTTACATTTATATTGTTCATTTCAATCAGCCAACCAGTTCAAGAGTGAAGGAGGGAAAATTTGGGCAAAGACACAGCAGCAAACCCTTGTGAACAGTACCACATATCTTTAAGGTCAACAAAGAGCAGACCTAGACCTCAATGAAAGAGCCACCCACAGTGTTCAACTTAGCCACAGAAGGAGAAGGAGTTGAGAAGACCCTGCCTGGATTCAAACCTGTGGTACCATAGAGTCCAACTGTTTCACACTTGATGGCTAATTCCATATATCACCTCTCTTGCTTTTCATAACAATGCATTATAATGGTATGAAAAAGCAAGAGAGAGGTGGCATATAGGAGTAATGCATTGTAATGGAGTATTTTTTGTAGGTTTCTGACTCTACAAAACTTCCCTGCAGCTGGAGACAGGTTTCTAGATACCTTTACTGTGCTTCTCATTTCTGCTGGAGCACCTCTAATGAGTTTGCCTTAACTACCTCATAGGCAAACTATCCCACTGACTGTCATTATGGTCAGAAATTGTTTCTAGATAGCTAAGATAAGCTGAAAAATTTGAAGATTAACAAAATTATGCAATAACTAACTATTGGACTTCTTTGATATAGATTTTGTCTTGGAAGTGAGAAAAAACAATCTTTCTGTAAATGGAAAATCAATTCCATATCTCACAGATGCATAGCATGGCTCCTGATATATTTCTTTCCTCACAGAACATAATCAGTGTTGTAATTATTTTTTCAAGGTATATTTTACTTTTCAGTTCAGTTGTCGCAGTTCTGAAAGATACAGGTATTTCCTTTCTTGCTATGAAGTAAGTAGTCTTCAAGCTGCTGTGCTGTTGGATTGAGGACCTTTGGATGAAAGTCTTACTCCAAAGCAATGGGACTATTCGTCTAGAGTCTACCACATACCTTTCAGGAACAAGCAAGGAACAGTAGCATGAGACTAGTGGAGGTTAAAGGCTTAGGATAACTCTTCAGTGCACTGCCTTCAGAGATGCACATAAAGTTCCCAAGAGCAATTAAAAAGGTATCCCTTTGTTCCTCATAAATCCATTTTCATTTAAATTAGGTCTCTCATGCATCATATCCAAGAACTCTGGAAATAGTACTGTTGTATTGGATTTTTTAAATAATTTTTTCTGTGGGTTTCAGTACAAAATAGTGCTCTGATCACACAATCCATGATGTTTGCTTGTGTAGAAATTCATTACACTCTCATAGCAGCAGCAGCCTTTGGGCATATGTAATACATTTAAAACAGTTTAGCTACATATATACACAATATTATTGGTGTGAGGTAGACACCAGTCTATGTCCCACCAATGGATTGAGAATAATTCCTGTTTTAATACTTTGCATGGTGACAGGTTTCAGAGTGGTAGCTGTGTTAGTCTGTATCAGCAGAAAATACGAGGAGTACTTGTGGCACCTTAGAGACTAACAAATTTATTTGGGCATATCACTTGTGGGTTTTAGCCCACAAAAGCTTATGCCCAAATAAATTTGTTAGTCTCTAAGGTGCCACAAGTACTCCTCGTTTTTTTTGTTTTAATACTGTGGATCAAATCGTGGGCCTATGTCAAGATGCACTAAAGGTCATAGGAGCTGTTCACTTTCATGTATACTGGTTCTGCACTGGACTGACTAACCTTCACAACAGTTGGTCCCAGGGAATCAAAAGGGAGAAGGGTGGAAGGAGGGGACCCGGAGTATTTTTACCCCAGTGGGTTATTTCCTTGTCTTAACTGACAGCTGTCAGCCTCACTCTCTCCATAGGACTCATCAGTCTCCACAGAAATCACTTATTTGGGGAGCAGTTCAACCTGTTCCTTGGAAGGCGCTGTTTCTTTCGATGCCAGCTGTGAACTCCCTGGCTACCATATATGGTAGTTGGTAGGTGGAGTCACAGACGCTGCTTCTTGGAAGAGGGAGTGGTTGGGCCAGCTTTGAGAGGTTCTTGGCCCTCTGGACTAGTGTCGGATTCCACAGCTCCAGCTCCTGAATACTCTTTGATTCAGTAGCTAATGATATGGAATTTAACATTAATTTATAAAATAAAGTAGTGCATAAAGTGGTGCTAACAAGTGTCCCTGTATTCTTGTTGCCATGACAAAGAGGCTAATTTCTTAAGGTGTTGGATAGAAGTTTATAAGAAGAAAATAGTGAAATAATACTTCCTTTTATATATTGTTTAATTTCCCGCTGTGTGTCATTAAATAAATATCATGTGACGTTATAACAATGCTTCTTTGGTAAAATAGATGTAATACTGCACCATTTAAAAATACTAGTGTGCTACTCTATTAATCATTTATCTATATTTAAAAATATGCTTTATGTGGCTTTAATGCAGCGGTGCCCAAACTTTTCCTGTCCTGCCCCCCCACTACCAGTAATGGAACCTATCCATGCTTCCCCTCCATTATTGCACAGCCAAGGCTTCCTCAGCAGAGGTGCTTGGGCTGAAGGCAGAGCTGGGAGGCAGAACTGGGGTGGGGGTGGAGCTGGGGCTACAGGTGGAGCTGGTCTGGGGGCGGAGAGGGAATGAGGGCAGAGCTGGGCTGGCGGTGGAGCAGGGGATGGAGTGGAGTTGGGGTTGGGTGGTGCTCCCACCCTGCCCCTCATGGGGGGCTGGCCCAGGCCCCACCGTGCACCCCCCCAAACATTCCTCAGTCCGTCCCCCACGTGGGGGGGCGTGCCCTACAGTTTGGGGACCCACTGTTTTAATGAAATACATGAGTTTGTTATGATAATACACTTGTCACCACTTCAAATGACCTCATTTACATTGTGAAATATAATCTGTCCCAACATAATGGGTGTTCTTGTTTCATAGGTGATAAAAGTCTACAAAGCAGCAGTACAACAGACCTTGGATGTCCTCTTCCTTCCTGAAGGAAAAGAATTTCTTACAAGCACGGATGCAGTAAGCCGGGACTCAGCTGACCGTACGATCATTGCATGGGATTTCCACAGCGCTGCAAAAATTTCCAATCAGATTTTTCATGTAAGGTTAACACTTACTATTATTAGAATGCTGATTTAGTATATTACATTGTGAGCAGAGTAAAAAGCTTTTGATTTTTCCTAAACCGCTGTGAGTTATTGATCAGTTTTGCTGCAAGTAGGGATGCGTGCAGCTTATATTAAATTACAGTACTTCTGTATGATTTGAAATAAGCCATTATAATGTTACTGTGATTTGTAAAATGCTGCTTACTAAAAAGCAAGAACTGTTTTTCTATTTTAGCAACCCTTACTTATTCTCTGTAACTATAAGTGTGAAGTGACCTAGAGAATTGTGGGTGCCCTCCTTGGAAAAGTATTTCCGTTTCACTGCCTATTCACTGACATATGAGCTAGGTTTAGGCAGGTACACAGGTAGAAATGTCAGTGTGTCCTGCCAACTGTTTAGCAAAGTATTTGTTATAGTATCACCTTTCCCGCTCCAGTACCTTTCCCAGGACAGCAGAAGTGATGTATTTGGGATGATCACAGGTGAAGGATTTGAGCAATAGCATGGTATATTCATGTAAATACACAGCAAAGGAAATAGCAGAGGCAAAATGGTGCTGGCAAAAAAATTACTTTAGCAAACACAGGTGTAACATTCCTTACAATATGTAGCGGTCCAACCAAATAATTCGTTTACATGCTGAATTATCAGGAAAGGCTGGCAGCTTCACAGGACAGTTAGTGAGTTAGTCCTTGCTCCCTTAGGCTCCTTTGAAAATCCCAGCCTAATCGCTCATGTAAGTTAAAGAATGCATGAGTGAATTGGGTTCAGGTAGTTCTACTTTTTTACTGGAAAGAACTGTACTGGCAACAAGACGGAGTGGATGATCTAGTAAGACACTTGTATCTCTAATTTCCACAATGATGTCTTTGTTCAGTTTTGGAGCAGCACACATCCTGGGTATGCAGTTTGACAGCATGCTAGTTTTTTTCTCTGGAAAGAAAACGCTTCAGTGAATAAACAAACTGCAAAGCAGGCATGTTCAGTATACTGAGAAGTTTAAACAAGACAATTCTTTTGGAAATAGAGCATCACTGAATGCGGCAGTTACTTCACTCTTTAATATGGGAAATAAGTACTCTTAGTTTTGTAATATTCAATTTCTAACCTTCAAGATGGGAGGGTCTGGACTTACTACTATGCTAGAATGCGGATGAAAAACACATCATCTCACTACTCATGAATACACATTAAATAGGCCAAACTATCTATTTTTAATTTACTTTGTTCTGCAAAATAGCTGAACCCTTTTTGATCAAACTTTCCCCCAAAATTTGACTGGAAACGGGGTTCTCATTTTTCACTCCTACATCTCTTGTGCCCGTTCTATCCTGTTTTACTATCATTTCCCAAGATTGCTTAAGTTTTTCTCCCTGTGCCTTTCTTTTGTGTTTCCTCTCTCTAATACTCTTTACTTAACCGAGGGTTTGTCTATGTGGAGATTTAGTGTGTGGTAAGCCTGGTTTAAATCTGTAGCGCGCCTGGTTGCTGTACACTAACTGGTTGTGTGGATCCTGCTACTGTACACTGGAAGTCCCATAGTGCAGAACTGTGGAACTTCTAGTGCTTGGTAGGAGGGTCCACATGGCCAGTTGGTGCACAGCAAGCTGGTGCACTGCAGATTGACACCCTGGCTTGCCATGCACTAAATCTCCATGTAGACAAGTCCTCAGTCCCCTAAGACTTTTTTCCTCTTGTCCCATCTTCTACTTGTTAGTAATACTTCACCATTTCTCATTTGTAAATTTACCTTTAAGCTTTTATTTATCTTTTTGCTGTCCAACATTTGAAAGAGCATAGCATTCCTTTTGCCCAACGCAATAATCTCAGATGTTTTCACTGTGCATAAACTGTGATTTATATTGAAACATAAAGTTGTACATTAGAACTAGAGATGAGCTAAAATCAGAACCTCTATTCCAATCACCCTCCTCCTTAGAATTTCAGGGGTGGGAAGTTTGTATTTGTATCCCCGGATCTCAACCTGCCCCTGTGACTTTGGCTTGATTATGAAATCAGAGGAGGCCCTTTTTCTCACTTTGGTTTGGATTTGGCTCATAAAGTTACCATCATTCACAATTCTAAACACTGGCCTAAGGCTAATGTGGATCCAAAAGTCACCTCCTTAGTCTCCATCTCTTCCTACAGCTGAACATTTTGAACTGAAAATAGTCGTGTTGAAAAGTGACATCATTTGTGACTTCTGACGTCAGTAGGCTTAGAAAGATCAGTTGTAATTAACAAACTGTTTTCTTCATGATACAAATAGCAACAAAGAGGTATTTCGTACTAAGGGGTAAATCTTGCCCCTGCCTCTGTAACCAGAGTAGATTCTCTGGCAGCAGAACTGGGAGGGTTTAGGGAGTTAAACTTGGACTGTGGAAGGAGGGTGGGAGTAGGACTAGACTACCCACTGCTACATGGAACCTTTAGTCTTCCTCAGACCCCAGAAGCTGTTTGAGTGCTTTTGGGCTGAAACTGCCTTTTTAAAGGGGAGAAAGGGAATATTCCTTCCCTATGCATCTGCTCAGCCCAGCTAATTAGGGTAGATACCAGATTTAATATTTGCCCGGTGTGAACTTTCAGGAGAATGTGTTGAGCAAAGTGGGCATGGATTCCTTTTAAGTTTCTTCATGGTTACATATCTAAAATACTTCAGTTCTCACACATCTTCTAATCATTCAGATATGTTAGATCTACAAAAGATTGCCTGATTAATTTGAACAAGACTGTATTTCAGGCAACAAAAATATAGGAATGTCAATCTTCTCAACTATTTTTTAGGAGCGTTATACCTGTCCGAGTCTGACTCTGCACCCTAGAGAACCTGCATTTGTTGCTCAAACAAATGGAAACTACATGGCATTATTTTCTATCCAGCGACCATATAGAATCAACAAAAAGAAAAGATATGAAGGGCATAAGGTAGTATTCTTCACCGGAAACTTAAAGTATTCAAGGCTATAAGTAATATAACCAATTTCTCTTCCGTTAATGTGTCTGCTGATACTGTTGATTTATAAACCAGGGTAGATATTAATTGACTTGCTTCTTTTCCTGTCTGATTTCCTGTAATGTAGTTAATTTAGAACGATACACATTATGAAGACAATGGAGATTAAAATAATGGAAGACTTTGTGAATTGTTAATAGCTTCACCAATTATTGATTGACTCGTGCTAACAATTCAAAGTCGTAGTAAGTCTGTCTTAATAAACACTTGGGGAAATAATTAGAGCATATTGTGTAAAAGAGACATTTTTAGTACATTAATGCATTTTCAGGAGGTTACATTAAATTTCCCTAATTAGCATATTGATTTACTCTTATTCTTGACTCTTTACAGGTGGAAGGATTTGCAGTGGGCTGTGAATTTTCTCCAGATGGAACACTTCTAGTGACAGGAAGTTCAGAGGGCAAAATATTTTTCTATAACTATCACACTGCTAGAATTATTCACACTTTGTCTGCACATAACCAGGCTTGTGTGAGTGCAACTTTTCATCCAGTCCTTCCGTCAGTTCTTGCAACATGTGATTGGGCTGGAGATATCAAGATCTGGCAATAATAAAACAGGGTTCCCTTTCAGAGTGAATCCAGTTAGTCCACATTAAAGACACGGGTGCTGGTGTTTCATCATAAATAAACCAGTGTATGCAATTTGAATTTTTCTTATGAATATGAGGGAGTCTGTTGTCATTTTGTATCTTCCATCCAAGCCTTCTAAGAGTAGGATTTTCAAAAGTCCTTGGAGCTGGTTTAAGTCTGGAGGTCAATAAGAGTTAGGCTAACACTGCGTGTTTTTGAAAATATCATCTAAGCTTTCAGGCTAAATTTATTTTTTATCAGTTGATGCCTAATGGGGGTAAAAAGGAGGCTTAGTGGTAAATATTAAATTATACCAAAAATTAAAAAAAGACTGCAGCTTGCTGCTCTTAGTTATCTTAACATTAGGGTCAGTGTTCAGGTTAATATAATAATATTTTACATTTATAACATCATTTTTCAACCCAAAAGATCTCTACTTCCATGCAGTTCAGGATCACCATGCGGAAGAAATCTTCTCCTAAAGTGCAAAGGAAAAGGATCTCCTTTTCTACAGACCTCTGTTAATTATTTAAGATCCGTATCACCAATTATATGGTGGTTCTTCTTCAACTGGTATAAATTGTCATAGCACCATTGAAGTCAATAGAGCTATAACAATTTAGACCAGCTAAAGATCTCTCCCAAATATTTTTACATAGTCAATTGTGTGTACGAGAGAGAGAAAGAAAATTCATCTTGTGCCTTTTAGTGTCAACTTTAACTCTCACTCACAAGATATACTAACTCTTTAAACATATACATAGATTATTTAGAAGTTGTCTTTATATTGTGATGATTATGTTGAAAAGATAAATATGTCTTGTGTGTCAGAGTAAAGACTGCTGCCAGAATGTGTGAGATGAATTTTCACATATCAGTATTCTGGTTAATTGATTTTAATGAACTACAGTGTTACAGAATATTTATGCCCATTTTAACTGAATATTTCCAGATTTTTTTAACTAGTCTTTTTTATGTTATGTTTATGTTAGTTTATGTTTATGTTTATGTTAGTCTTTTTATTAAAAAAAGACTTTTTTAGTCTTTTTTGCAGATGCATTATTCTGTGATCTAACTCTAAATTAAGGAAGCATTTTGTTTGAGACTATCAACTAGAATAGAAGAGAGCATGTGCCACAGAAATGAAAGGGGAGAATCCTTTTTCTAATGAGACAAAGACCTGAATTTCAAACATGTGGTGGTCAGAACTGTAGGATAGTTAAGCCACATATCCACATTTTGCTATGGACTAACTAGAAAAAAGAAAGTAAAAAGAGATGGGAAGGGGAGCATCCCGTCACTTTTTGCCTCTAATTTGTTTGCTGCCATCATTGGCATATCAAAGCTAGTTCTCTCCCTATTAATTCCATTATAGTATTTCAGTCTATGAAAAAGAACTTTATTCAGATACTGGTAATATTGTAGCTCCATATTAACCCATGTATATTGCTATATCATAGAATCATAGAAATGTAGGGCTGGAACGGACCTTGAGAGGTCACCTTGTCCAGCCCCCTTTGTGCTGAGGCAGGACCAAGAAAACCTCAACTATTCCTGACAGGTGTTTGTCTAAGATGGTTTTAAAAACCTCCAATGACAGCTATTCCACAACTTCCCTTGAAGCCTATTCTAGTGCTTAACTACCCTGATAGTTAGAAAGCTTTTTCTAATATCTAAGCTAAATCTCCCTTGCTGCAGCTTAAGCCCATTATTTCTCTTTTCTTCAGTAGATGTGGAGAGCAACTGATCAAGCCCCCTTATAACAACCCTTAACGTTTTTGAAGACTGTTATCAGGTCCCCCCTCAGTCCTCTTTTCTCAAGACTAAACATGCCCAGTTTTTTTTAACCTTTCGTCATAGTTCGGGGGGTCTAAACCTTTTAGCATTTTTGTTGCTGTCCTCTGGACTCTCTCCAATTTGTCCACATCTTTTGTTTTAAAGTGTGTTGGCCATAGGCGCTGACTCCATGGGTGCTTCAGGGCTGGAGCACCCACGGGGAAAAAATGGTGGGTGCTGAGCACACACTGGCAGCCCCCCATCAGCTGTCTCCCACCCCATCCCCCAGCACCTGGACCCCATGGATCAGCGTCTCCCCCTCCCTCCCTGCACCTCCCACCCACCGCAACCAGCTGTTTCGCAGCATTCAGGAGGCTGGGAGGGAGGAGTGAGGACGCGACGCATTCGGGGGAGGGGCTGGAACTGGGTGGGAAGAGGTGGGTCGGGGTGAAGTGGGGGCGGGAAGAGGCGGGTCGAGGGTGGGGTCGGAAGAGGTGGGACATTGGGGGAAGGGGTGGAGTGGGGGTAGGCTGACCCGATAGCAAATGTGAAAAATCGGGACGGGGGTGGGGGTTAATTGGCGCCTACATAAGAAAAAGCCCCAAATATCGGGACTGTCCCGATAAAATCGGGACATCTGGTCACCCTAAGTGGGGGCAGGGTCTGGGTTGGAGCCGGGGGTCAAGCACCCCCCGGCACTTTTGAAAAGTCGGTGCCTGTGATGGTGGCCAAAACTGGAGATATATATATCTATTAATGTATGTACATATGATATATGTTTGTAACCTACCTGGGTCTAAAAAAAGTAAATATATAAATAGTGTATATATATTTATGTATTTAAATGCCCTGACACAAAATAAGACTTAGTGTATGATATGTATTCATTCAAATAGCAAATCATCTACTTACAGAGTGAAGCTAAATAAAATGAAAACCCAACCACAGTCTCTGAACTGGTAAATAGAGAGCTGCACAGATATAAAATTTGGATAAACATCCATCTGCAATCCGCAAACATGGTCCAAGGATATCTGCAGGTTTGCAGGGCTCTACTGATGAAATATTAAATTCTTAAAACATTAAAAACCACCACCCTCTTGTTGAGCTCTGTTGGAATCAAGGTGAGCTGAAATGCTTTTTAAATATATATAAAATCTGATTCATTAAGCACCAAGTCCTCCTTATCTTTACTCACGCAGGTAGTGCTTTGGGAGTCAATGGGACGACACACTTCAGTCAGACAAGTAAGATTTAGCCATCAGAGAATATGTGGTTAGAATTACAAATAAATACTTCTATTATAAAATATAATTATTTAAAAATAATGTATCCTTTTATTTTTCCACCTTGGATTGAGTGCAGGGTTCTGTGTTTCAAATGCAAGAGTTGATGTCATCACTATCACCTATAGTGTGCACAGCTTTATTCATATGTCTTTGCCTGAGACGTTTGTAATATGCCCATCACCAGAGCTGATGGAGTTAAGGCTGGCACCAACTTTTGCAGTCAAGGCCGTGGTTTACTTTTAAAATGCATTAATTTATAATAGTAGTCTTGTGCCTGTATTTTCTTGAGCCACAGTCCTCCAAAATGATCCAGGCCTGTGCAGAGTCCCACTAATTTCAGAAGGACTCCACATGTGCTTTGCAAGATCAGGACTGTAGGGCCTTAACCTGCGCCACAGAAGTCAATAGGATTTTATGTCCAAAACAGTTGATAGTATTCAGTTTTATAGAGCATTTCAGTACCATCTTTAAGGTTTGTTTCGGCTGTTGGTCTTGAGAGTCTGTTTATTCATGTTTGTGTTGTATATTTACAAATAGAGTGTTATGGTGCCCAGAGCAATTTCACACTCTTCTTTGTGTTGGTAATTTGAATAAAAAGAAAACAAATTAATCCATAGAGTTATCTTTGGGTGTCTTATTTTGGACATGATATTATTTCCATCATTCTTCCTATTGCTTAGAATGTTGCATATCTTCTTTATTCTTCATGACTCTATAGTTAAGGCTGAGTTCCATTTTGCACTTAAAGAAGAGATTTAGCCTCTTGTTGTTCATCTAAAATATTGTGTATCCTCTCCAAACTTATAGCATTTACTCTTTGAGTAAAGAATGAATATTCTGAGAATTTACAAATAAATCTGTTACTTTGAGTTTGTTAGTTTTAAAATAATTCCTTTGAGAAATTTAGCCTGTCAGTCTTTTTTGACCTGAATGATCTTAATAATGGAATAACAGACTCAGACTTTCAAAATCTTGTACATATGCTGTATTTGAAAATAGGCTGTAATGAAGCTAAGTTATTAATGATAGTTGTAGCTAATGGTTAACTCAAATAGGCTAAAATAGGGTTCAACAACTCAGGTAGGGGTATTGTAACATCAGAGGTAATTCAACCAGTCATCACTCTTCCTCTGTAACTAATTTGCATGCAATAGCTATATTAGTTGTAATGAGTAAGTGGTGTGAGGGACACTGGAGATGTGTCAAGAATTCTAATTGGTAGATGTATTGCTGCCTCAGCTCCTCTGTGCACTAAGGCAGCCCTGCTGGGAACTGAGAAGAGTGCATGGATGGCCAGAGTCATTGGGACCCAAGGAATGGGTTCCCGTCACCACTTCCCATAGCTCTCAGTAACAGTTCTCTAAACCAATACATTGATGGCAAATTAAGGACCCAATTCATCAGTGCACTAAGGTTGCTTTGTGTTGCTCTGGTGTACTGGTGAATCTGCCCTCTAAAGTTCAATAAATATATTAATTACTTAAGGTTGACACAAAATACCCAAAATCAGTAGAAACATTGCACAATAACATTCATTTTGGGTCTCTTGTTTGCGTCTTTGTATGACATTTTTAATAATTTTTGAAAACCAAGGAAATTTTCACACAACAAACTGCATTAATATCAGATTAAGGTTGAGAATACATGTTAGTAATTGAAGAATAAAAATAATTACAGATATGGTATAATTATACCAAACCTAGGCATTATAAACTCAGGAAGTTCAAAGTTAAAGTGACACAAAAAATATTCAAATATTTGAGGTACGGAATACACAAGAAAGGTACCCAGGCAACTTTAAATCTGTCCTGTAGGCACACCATGAAAAGAAAAATATGGGGAAATGTCATTAAAATCAGTTTAATCTAATCTGGACCAGAAACGCTAAAATGCCTTAGTTTTTATGCAGTGCAGCTAAGATTGTTTGGGTGCCTTAAATGTGCATTTCCATACCATTTCTTTGAAGTGTAATCTTAACGCTGAATTTCCTGTGTTTGTGTTACTTGGTTTTGGGACCCTAGCTTCATGTTAGCATAATTTTTTGCCTTTGAATAAGGATTGTGAATTTGGTTTGCATCTGCCAGATTAGGAAAGTATTTCAAATAATGCGTGATCATTTTGCACAGTAAATTGTCTCTCTCAAAAATACTGATGCCAAATCCACAATGCATGTATAACAGTAATTGTTTTTCACATGTAGCCGTGTTTTATTCTGCTGATTTAATCCTCCTTGACACAAATATAACAGTTCATTACCATTCTTCATGTGCTCAGTTTAAGACATCTTAAAAGGCTTTATGAGAAGCATCTGTCCATTGTAACATTCCAGTGAATGGCAGATTTGAATCAAGAAAATCACAAAAACTGGAAGATGGTATTTTAGCAAGCAAAATCAATTATTTTTATTTGCAGTTCAGAACCATACTTGAGGTCAAAACACTCCAGAATTTTTAGACTATTTGAAATCTGGATCCAAATTTTGTGGACTAAGATCTTCTCTAGTTTTAATTTGCTTGCCAGCAGTACCAACAAATGGTTTGCAAATTGAACCAAGGGGCTTGAATTTGAGCAGACCAGGCAACATATAGTAACAAGCAATTGTTCAGAGTTTTCTCAATTTCGTGCTACTTTTTAGTGCAAGCCATTTCACAGTGGCATGGATTTTTAATTTCTTTAGAAATTTTATCAATTTTATCAACCCCACCATATCACAGGGAAGATTGGTCCAGCCCCAGCTCTGACTAATTCACTGCTTCCCAGCTGAGATGTGGGGTTAGGGTGTCAGGTGATAGCCATCAAGAGTTTAGTTGAGCTGAAGAGCTGCAGGGAGCAGGTAGGCTCCTGTAGTAGGCTGTGGAGCAGGGGAAAGAACCCTGCTACAAGGTACAATGGAGAGTGAGAACTGCAGAGAGACTCCAGTGGGTTGACCTTGGACCAGAATAAGGACTGGAGGGGAAGAGAGAAGATGTGGAAAAGCCCCTGGGAATGGTAGCCCATGTTGGGCAGAGGAACTAATTTATTTTGTCTAAGTTTCTGCATAATCCATAAGGGCCTGAAATGGACTGGGGAGCTAGCTAGTAAGTGTACACCCCATTTTGACAATGTATGGAAAATGGTTTAAATCTCTTCAAAGGCAGCATCCGATTTATCTACTGTAGCTTAATCTATGTTCTTTTAAGAAATGAAATATCAAAATGTAGATTACATTGGCATCAGGTCTCTAAGAATGGCTGGAGTTTTTGATTCTTGTAAGAACTGTGTTACATTATCTGATCTTTTGACTGGTTATGTTCACAACATTATCTTGTGAACATCTTTACTAATTTGGAACTGAAATTTGATGATTGAATATATCTTAGCACTGTGATGTCAATTAAGTTGTCAATATGAACCAAAGACAAGTTCTCTAATTAACACACATTCCGATCTATCCATCTCTCGGGTAAAAAGGACTATCTGGGCTGCAAACAAGGATTGATGTGATCAGCTGAAGCTTTTGAAACACAGTGAATTGTTAGTGAATTTATTTTATTCATAATACAGTAATCCAGTGTTTCCCAAATTTGGGACACCACTTGTTCAGGGAAAGCCCCTGGCGGGCTGGACCGGTTTGTTTATCTGCTGCGTCTGCAAGTTCGGCCAATCACGGCTCCCACTGGCTGTGGTTCGCCGCTGAAGGCCAATGGGGGCTGCGGGAAGTGGTGCGGGCCGAGGGACATACTGGCTGCCGCTTCCCGCAGCCCCCATTGGCCTGCAGCAGCAAATGGAGCCGCGATCGGCCGAACTTGCGGACACAGCAGGTAAACAAACCAGCCCGGCCCGCCAGTGGCTTTCCCTGAACAAGTGGCGTTCCAAGTTTGGGACACACTGCAGTAATCAATACAGGTCTTAAAGTTGGCTGTGGGAGAGATTCCAGTTTACTAGGAAGATCTACAGAGTATTATGCATTACTGCCAAATCAGATGATCTATTGTATCTAAAAGGAAAGTAGCTGTACACTGTGATTAAATTAACAACAGTTTGAAGTGACCAACACTGTGTGGATAAAACAAGCCCACCTCTTCATATTTTTATTGCTTTATTTCCATGTTTTTTTAAAAGAACAAATGATGATTGCATTCTCTGTTAACAAAGGCATCATTTAACACAAGGGTGACAAAGGAGCTACACCATTCAGATCCTCTTATTCTTCTCCCTCTGTCTTTGAAGACTGGGAGATGGTCATTAGGATTCGGGAGTCCACTCCAGCCCTTCAGGTGCAATATTGACTATGGAGGAGTTCTGCCTCAACTCTGCAGCCTGGATTGGAATAATCATGCACGTATTCACATTGCAATGACTGTGTTTCACAGCAGAAAACAAAGATTGTTTAAAATGTGAAGACTATTGCAGAACAAAGCAAAACCAGCACATGCCAAAATCATGGAGTCTGTAGTTTTCTCTTATCCTGATAAGACAGGATTTGTTTTATGAGAATTTTGGAATGTTTTAATGAGATGTTTACAGTTTCATTCAGCTAGGCCTTCAGTTCGAAGTATCTGTCCTGGTTTCCCGGGCTAATCCCTCCTGCGCATCACTCGTTTCATCCTCAGTGTCTTCTTCATTGTCCTCTTTCATCACCTTCCTCTCTGCATTAAAACACATCATAGTCTTCTACATCATCTTCACTAGATTATACTTGCCTCGCATCCCTCCTTCTCAGTAGCTTTGTACTCAAATGACATGACTACTCACACTGTATTCATTCTCTCTCCAGTAACTCTCTCCTTGATTCCCTTCAGTCTGGCTTTTGCCACTTTCATTCTATTGAAACTGTCATTACCAAGATAGTCAAATCACAAAGCATCTTGCTCTATCTGCCACCTCTAATATGGTTGATCACTACCTCCTTCTGCAAATTCTTCTCTTTTGTTTTCTAAAACTCAATACTGCCTGGTTCTCTTTCTACTTCAAATTGATTCTTTGGCATTTTCTTTGGTGGTTCTTTTTTTGATCATCCCCTCCTGCTTTCTGGAGTCCCCAGTGGATCTCTTTAGCCTTCTCCCCATCTCCCTCTGTCCTTGCTGATAAATTCCATGTCTACCTCTTCTGTCTCTCTGACATCTCCCCTAGATGTCTCGCACCACCTCAAAAGCTGAAACTATGGGGAATTAAAAACTAAATTGATCTCAAGGGAAATTTATCACTGTAGAGGGAGCCTCCACTGGTAGTTTCATCCTTACTCTGTTCTCTCTGTGGAATTCACCTGTTTCTTGTGCAAAGTCTGAGTAGCTCTGCTTTGTGTGGGGACCTGCTGCAAAGGGGAGCAACCTATGTATGCGAATAGTGGCCACAGCCCCTCCACGTCTCTGATCTAAAGGCTTAGAGACACTGGATCCATGCCCCATCCACCTCAATGTCCCAATACCTGCATCCTCCTCCTATTTGGAGTCTATCCACATAGCATTCAGGGGCGATGGAGCCCACTCCAGTGTTGTTCTGCCTGTATGTCCTGTCTGGGGTACTTGGGGGCTCAGTGTGAAAGGCCTTGAGGGAGCCCTTTGCATATGACTGAATTTCACCCTATGAGAATGCTCCAAGTTGCTCAAATCTGGCAATTTCTGTCAGGAAAATATCAAGCGCTACCTCAGTTTGGATCATCCATTTCTCTCCTATTTTCTTCAGTCAACCACAAAGCCCAGGTAATGTTCCTACTTCTGAACTGAATGAAGCACCAGCAAATTGTCTGAAGCATATCCTCAGAGCAGCAATTTATATAAATAGAAAATTGCTTGAAAGAGCTTCAGAGCACTGTCCCTGGTGCAGACCTGTTTGACACAGCAGTTTTCTTGCATCCATCTACTTTAAATGAACACAGCAAAAAAATGACCTCCCACTATCACTTTTGTTTTATTCTCTGCATGTGACCGCTGGTGTGTTTCATTCATGTCCCACACAGACATCTCCTGTGGTATCAGCTCCTCTGTAACCTTTATATTAATTGGTATCAATGAATACTCATCACCATAGATGTATGAGATCTTTTGTCCCTAGATGTCTACTAAATATGTCACCTAAGTTATGTACGGTACATCATCATATTTTATGGGACCGATCCTGAGGTCCTTTTTCAGCCTTTTTTCTGTATTTTTGCTCAGTCCTTACTCCAGTGAGTTTCCCTTCAAAGCATCTGGCACCAGCCACTGTCAGAAGACAGGATACTGGACTAGGTGGATCATTGGTCTGATCCAGGGTAACCATTTTTATGTTAAGCTCTTTATGCAGTTCACATTTTGAACTTTGGTCTTGATTTTAGCTGTGCGTGCTTTAATATTCCTCTTATTAAATCTGTAGAATACTGTACTCCCCATTGAAGGAACTAATTAAACTACACATGAAACACTGCTGGTTGTGTACCATATTGTGTATTGTAGGTGGTCCTCTGAACTACTTAAACCCCACATTCTGAGCTTCAGTGATGCAGCTGTTGTCCAGGCCCTCTGCATTGGACTTCTGGATTTCACTGTGAGAGAAGTCTAGATACCTCAGAGTGGGAAGGCTGGAGCACAACGTCTTCTCTAATGAGTGGAGCAACAGTAATAGATATAAAACCTTTTTGCCTTTTAGAATCATGTATATTGGATTAAAATTTTCTGCTGGGCTAAATGGGCAAAATGTGACAAAATACTGAATAAAACTCAACCACTGTATTTTGAACAAATTTGTATTTTGAACAAATTTCAGGATTTTTATTGTTTAGAATTTTTTTGTCATTAAAATTCAGCAGTAGTCAGAAAAGTATGTGTGTCTAGTTCGTTTGTGTTTTTCTGACATTCACTTATTCCCAGACCTTCCAAGAGCTGGAACTCATTCCTTCCCTTTATTTGCTCATTCTAGGAATGGTGTCCCTAACTTCTGTTTGTCAGAGGGTGGAGATGGATAGCAGGAGAGAGATCACTTGATCGTTGGGTTCACTCCCTCTGGGGCACCTGGCATTGGCCACTGTTGGCAGACAGGATACTGGGCTGGATGGACCTTCGGTCTGACCCAGTATGGCCATTCTTATGTTCTTATCAAATAATGTGGGTTGGGACCTTGCTGTTGGAGACGCTGCCCCTCTCTCTTCTTGTGCCATACTATCTCAGGTGGAACGGGTGGAATCACTTGAGCTAGCTCTCTCACAGATAAAAAGAGAGGGAGCTGACAGTAAAGCATTCTCTGTCAAGGGTCTTTGGCTCTGGAACATGCTCCCCCCATCCTGTCTCAGTCTAACATAACCCAAGTCTATTTTCCGTCAGAGCACACAGCAAGACACTTTTATTTATGTGGGCTGCTATGGAGATGGGCCTTGTGAGAACTCATAAGTATGGGGGAGAGGGGAGTTGCTAGTTATGCAAGTGATCTAATTTCGTTTCATAATCTATGGCGAGGGTACCTAAAGCCATTGTTAGCCCCCCCCCCTTTTTGTTTTTATCTAAATTTTCAATACACCCCTGTGATGGGGCGTCCGCCCCACGCTGGCATGTAAAGAATTAAAAGAGGCCTCGAGAGACTGCTTGGGGCACCACCAGTAGGAGAAAGGCTGCAAAGAGCAGCCTATCAGGACGCAGCAGGCTCACATAAAAGGAGCTGCAGGGCAGAGCAAACATCAGTTGGTACTGGGAGCCCAAGGGGTGAGGACTGTGTCCCTAACAATCTGAAAGAAAGCTAGCACCACGGACAGGTCAGTTGCTGGCAGGGACCAGGGGAGCAAGAGGGAGCTCCTTCCTGGCTGCAGGGACTCAGCAGCTAAGTGCCCTGAGGCAAGGGCGAAGAAGGTGCTGGGGCTATGGGGAAGTGGCCCAGGGGATCATAGCAGCAGTGAGAGGAAGTGGAGGCACAGCAAGAGGCTGCTACCCATAGGCTCCCTGGTCTGGGACCTGGAGTTGTGGGTGGGCCTGGGTCCTCCCCACTCACCACTGGGAAGTGCCATGATTATTGGACTGGGACACTAACCCCTGGAAGGGGAGAAAACAGATGGTGACGCAGTTGGAGTGCTGAATCGTGAAAAGGATGCTGTGGTTCCTGAGGCTGCAAGAGGGGCTGCAGGCAGATGCAGAGACAGAGTGACAACATGCAAGCTGTGGACAGAGGGCATCAGCCTCGAGCTAATCCCCAGAGTGACCAAGAGGAGGTGCCTGTCTGGCAGTGAGTGATGCACCCCGTGACAACCCCCTTCCCTAATATGAAATTCAATTGTATGTTCTTTTTGAAATGGGAGGGTGGGACAACTTGCTTCCTTCAGGGCAACTGTCAACAAATTCTATCAATTTGCCCAGCAGAGGACTCTCTTAATGGGGACCAGTATCAAATCCGGAACTGGTCGGAATTTCCCCCCCTGCAAAATATTTTGTCAAAAAACAAATATTGAAAAAATTCAACCATAAACTGAAAAATGTTTGGTTTGGCAGATTTTGGTTTTCCAATGAAAAATCAAAAAATTTCAAGGTAAACAGAAACTTCCCACAAAAAGTTTTGTTTAATCAAAACCCCAAAATTCAACCATAAGAATGGCCATAGCTCAGTGGTTTGAGCATTGGCCTGCTTAAACCCAGGGTTGTGAGTTCAATCCTTGAGGGGGCCATTTAGGGATCTGGGGCAAAAATTGGGGATTGGTCCTGCTTTGAGCTGGGGGTGGGACTAGATGACCTCCTGAGGTCCCTTCCAACCCGGATATTCTATGATTTCATAAAGTCTAAACACATTGTTATAAGTTCAATACCCATCTTAACCATACTAACACAGAGGTGAAACAGACTGGTTTCTAGCAATGAATTTGTTGGTGCTTGGCTGAGGCCTAAAGAGCTGGCACCTGCTCTGCCAGCACCACATCATGCTTAAAAGATTAAATATTTTTATAGTAGTGCACAGAGAACCTTGCATAGAGAGTGGAGCTGCTCAATGTAATTTATGAATATGCTGACCTGGTTATCATAGGACTGTAAGGGACCTTGAGAGGTCATCTAGTCCAGTCCCCTGCCTCATGGCAGGACTAAGTATTATCTAGACCATTCCTGACAGGTGTTTGTCTAACCTGCTCTTAAAAATCTCCAATGATGGAGATTCCACAACCTCTCTAGGCAATTTATTCCAGTGCTTAACCACCTTGACAATTAGGAAGCTTTTCCTAATGTCCAACCTAAACCTCCCTTACTGCAATTTAAGCCCATTGCTTCTTGTCCTATCCTCCCTCCCCAGTTTTTCTCCCTCCTCCTTGTAACAACCTTTTACATACTTGAAAAGTGTTATCATGTCCCCTCTGAGTCTTCTCTTTTTCCAGACTAAACAAACCCAATTTTTTCAATCTTCCCTCATAGGTCATGTTTTAATCATTTTTGTTGCTCTTCTCTGGACTTTCTTCAATTTGTCCACATCCTTCCTGAAATGTGGCGCCCAGAACTGGACACAATACTCCAGTTGAGGCCTAATCAGAGCAGAGTAGAGCGGAAGAATTACTTCTCGTGACTTGCTTATAACACTCCTGCTAATACATCCCAGAATGATGTTTGCTTTATTTGCAACAGCGTTACCCTGTTGACTCATATTTAGCTTGTGGTCCACTATGACCCCCAGATCCCTTTCCGCAGTACTCCTTCCTTGGTAGCCATTTCCCATTTTGTATGTGTGCAACTGATTGTTCCTTCCGAAGTGGAGTACTTTGCATTTGTCCTTATTAAATTTCATACTATTTACTTCAGACCATTTCTCCAGTTTGTCCAGATCATTTTAAATTTTAATCCTATCCTCCAATGCACTTGCAACCCCTCCCAGCTTGGTACTGTCCGCAAACTTTATAAGTGTACTCTGTATGCCATTATCTAAATCAGTGATGAAGATATTGAACAGAACCGGACCCAGAACCGATCCCTGCAGGAGCCCATTCGTTATGCCCTTCCAACGTGACTGTGAACCACTGATAACTACTCTCTGGGAACGGTTTTCCAGCCAGTTTTGCACTCTCCTTATAGTAGCTCCATTTAGGTTGCATTTTCCTAATTTATTTATGAGGTCATGCGAGACAGAATCAAAAGCTTTACTAAAGTCAAGATATACCATGTCTACTGCTTCCCCCCATCCACAAGTCTTGTTACCCTGTCAAAGAAAGCTCTCAGGTTGGTTTGACATGATTTGTTTTTGACAAATCCATGCTGACTGTTACTTATCATCTTATTATGTTCTAGATGTTTGCAAATTGATTGTTTAATTATTTGCTCCATAATCTTTCCGGGTGCAGAAGTTAAGCTGACTGGTCTGTAATTCCCTGGGTTGTCCTTATTTCCCTTTTTATAAATTGGCACTATATATATATATATATAGACTCTTTATTTTCTTCCTGCTTGTTTTTCCTTACAGCTCCCTACTAAACGAAATTAATATATAATATTATATATCTATATCTATAGATATATAGATATAGATATATAATATATATTAATTTAGTTTAATAGGGAGCTGTAAGGAAAAACAAGCAGGAAGAAAATAAAGGCCCAAGATAAGATACAGCTCAGCAAACAGTTGAGGGTTCTTAAGGATCAGTGCCAGACCCATTGGCTCTGAGGACTTTGGACCCAATGGCTTTCTGAGCCTACAGGACTGGCTTGAACCAGAGGGCCAAAGGCTGTGAGTACAGAAGAACAAAAAGCTGTGACAGTTTAAAAAATCTCTCTCCTCAAGAAAGTGGGTAGCTGTTCAGGGGCTGAGACACAGGTGTCTGCTGGGGTGTCTGAAGAAGGTAGGCCTGCCTAGGCTGCCTAAGGGCATGGTAAGCCGTTAGGTAAGATGGACATGTGTGTAGACTGTTCGTTTTAAAATCCTTTTTCTCTAAATGCATTGTTCTTTGTGTTAAAAGAAATGGTACTTTTGGTTTCAGAAGGCTGTCTGGTCACTAGTTACCATTGAAAAAAGAAAAAAGAAAAGGAGTACTTGTGGCACCTTAGAGACTAACCAGTTTATTTGAGCATGAGCTTTCGTGAGCTACAGCTCACTTCATCGTATGCATCCGATGAAGTGAGCTGTAGCTCACGAAAGCTCATGCTCAAATAAACTGGTTAGTCTCTAAGGTGCCACAAGTACTCCTTTTCTTTTTTCTTTTTACGAATACAGACTAACACGGCTGTTACTCTGAAACTAGTTACCATTGGTCGCAAACTCCCAAAGGCGAGAATCCCAGGTCTCCAACTCAGTCAGACCTGCCAGCTGGAAAGCATGGTTGATACACAGGGTGCTTTAGCCCAGGGCCTGGTCTATGACAGTGGTTTTCAAACTTTTTTTCCGGGGACGCAGTTGAAGAAATTGTTGATGCCCGCAACCCAACGGAGCTGGGGCTGAGGGGTTTGGGATATGGGAGGAGCTCAGGGCTGGGGCAGAGGATTGGGGTGCGGGGGTTAGGGCTGTGGGGAATGAGGGGTTCAGGGTGTGGAAGGGGCCTCTGGGCTGGGCAGGGGGTTGGGGTGCAGGAGGGGGTCAGGGCTCTAGGCTGGGGGTGCAGGCTCTGGGGTGGGGCCAGGGATGAGGGGCTTGGGGTGCAGGAAAGGGTTCTGGGTTTGGGGGGGGCTCAGGGCTGGGGAAGGGGGTTGGGGTGTGGGAAGGGGTCAGGGCTCTAGGCTGGGGGTGCAGGCTCTGAGGTGGGGCTGGGGATGAGGGGTTTGGGGTCCAGGAAGGGATTCCAGGTTTTGGGGGGCATGGGGTTGGGGCACGGACTTATTCTCCTGCCACCCCCAGTCAGTGGCGCAGCCGGGGTGTAGAGGCAAGCTTCCCGCCTGTCTTGGCACTGCGGACCACACTGCACCCCAGAAGCGGCCAACAGCAGGTCTGGCTCCTAGGTGGAGGCACGTAAGCGGCTCTGCACAACTCTCGCCTGCAGGCACCGCCCCCGGCGGGGGCAGCGCGCAGAGCCCCGTGGCCCCCCCCACCTCAGAGTCAGACCCGCTGATGGCCACTTCTAGAGCGCAGCGCGGAAAAGGTGGGCACTGGCCTGCCTTAGCTGGGCAGCACCGCCGATGGGACTTTTAACATCCCGGTCGGCGGTGCTGACCAGAGCAAGGTGACCCAACGCCTTACATGCCATGACCTAGTAGTGGGTCGTGACCCACAGTTTGAAAAATACTGGTCTAAGAGTGGGAGACTCATGGAATTCCACCCAAGAGATCAGATTGATCAGGAAGAGGATAACCGCGACAAACCCATTCAAGATCGGGACCCTATTGTGCCAAGCACTGTATAATTGCATTGTATGGGACAATCCCTTCCTCGATGAGCTTACAACAGTAAATAAACTAAAGATGCAAGAATTATCCCCCTTTTACAGAGAGGGAACTGAGATGCAGAGAGATGTGACTTGTCCGAGGTCACAGAGGAAGTCTGTAGCAGGCAGTGGGAATTAAACCCACATCTTCTGGGTCTCAAATCTCATTTCTTAATCACAAGATCATCCTTCCTCTTTGTAGAATAGGAGAAATTCAAACCTCAGTGGAGAGTGCTCTTAGACATTTTAAGTAAATATATTCTGAAACATGTATTTGTCAGGTTCAAGGTTCTGGTGTCCCTGGCAATAGCTGCCTGTATTAGTAATAGCTAAAGTAAAAGAAACAATGCAGCTTCCTGCTGTCTGTTTACTGGCCCAAGGAGTGTTAACAAAGCTATCAACTGGCACAACAATAATACAGACCCCAAAACTCAAGGTCTTGGCAGGTGAGTGTGTTTTTGAGGTCACCTTTAATAAGCAAACAGCAGTAAAGCAGATAGATGAGCTTACCAAGAGCGCAAACAAGAAATCAAGTTTATTTGGCACTATCTGCAATGCTAACAAATGCATTTCATCCGCAGCAGCCACTGAGTTAGGGAGCCAAAGTAGTTCAGGGTCTTCCTGAAGTGTGATTTCATGTACGTTATTGTGTTTCCGCACCATAGGCGATGGCTTTATGGACACTGAGATCACAGTAATGAGCTATCTACAGATAGATTCTTTCAATTAGGCTGTTCCTCCATGATTAACAACGGCTCTTCTCTCCTGCTATAACGATTCAGTCTTTGGGATTTTTTTCCCCTCCCGTGACAAATGTCAGGTCATTGCAGGAGAGACTGACAGACTCTAACCTTAGCAAAAGCCACAGCATTGTTGCTTTTGTTACTTTATTTTTTCTTCCCAATACAGAATTGTATTTTTAAGAGAAGGCAAACAAAGGAACACAGGTATTTGTGTTGCTAAATGCTCTTTTCCAGAAGCGTTTCTTTAATGTGGTTTAAAGAGCAGGGTGACACAATAAATATTGTTGACTATATTATAGGGATGTTGTGCTGGTGCAACTATAGTCCTGGGTCTGCTTCTGTGCCATTGTCAACTACTATAACTTGTCAGGAAAAATCAGACTGGCTCAAAATAATAATCCACAAGGTCTCAGCTGGGGAGCAATTATTTTTGTTCTCAAAACAAACTTTGAAATAAAACCAGCTGTTTTTTATTATGAGCACAGACTTTGTAGAAATGTTAGTGATTCAGATGCTTTTATGTGTTGGTGCATTTTTGTGAATTCTTGTTCTTCTAGTTCCCAATCTAGTCCTCCTTAATCTCAGATGTCCATGGGGATGTAGGACTGGAAGGAGCCTCCTGGGTCATCAGGTCCAATTCTCTGCTACTGAAAGAACCTCATCGTATTATCCTATTCATGAACTTATCAAGTCCATCTTAACCAGTTAGGTGTAGTGGGGGCAAACAACCTGTCAGAAGGCTGTTCCAGAACTTCTCCCCATGATGGTTAGTAATACATATAGTACATTATCATAAAGGCTCTCTAAGAAAGAGGGGCTTCTGTATGGCAGTGTAGGAGGAAGGATGGTCCAGTATTTATGGTACTAGCCTGGAGGACCTGGGTTTGATTCCCTGCTTCTCCAAATGCTTCCTGTTTGACCTTGGGTAAGTCACTTGATCTGTTCCCCATCTGTAAAATAGGCATAGCAGCACTGCCCTATTTCACAGTGTTGGTGAGAAGATAAATACATTAGAGATTGTGAGGTGCTCAGATACTGTGATGGTGAGGGCTATATTTAGGTGGAACAACCAAAGCACAGTCCAGTGAGTCATGTACCCTGATTGGCTCCCATCCATTAAAGATTGCTTCTGCATTAGTGGGTATATCACTAGTCCTCTGTCAAGAATGCCCCTATCTCATTCACCATCAGGTCAGGGAGTCTCCTCCAGATATGAGATCTAGATGGTGGCTGGAACCTTTACAGATGGTGTCCCCATCTCAACCTATGGCAGAAAGCTTATTTACTGAATAATATGAGCTAAAGTAGCACCATACCAGCCTCCCTGCCACAGCCACCAGCCTGGCGCAACTTAACTCTTCTTGCGCAACATTCCAGCCAGTTGGCGTGCATCCTGTGAGGCTCTCTTACACATTGCCTCTAAATTTAGCCCAGTGCCTGATCCAGAGGGCTCTTTGAGTATGTTTACACTGCAATGTAAGCCTAGAGTCAAGTTAGCAGACTCTGGGTTTATTAACCTAGGCTTGAGAGTCTACATTCATTGGTAACCCTGGGTCCAGCATCTAAACTGCATTATGTGGGCTTGAGTCCAACCACCTATATCCCAGACTTCCTAGTGTCTTCCCAAAATATGGCCACTCGAGTCCTTTGTTCATGGTGCAGTGTGAGAAAATTTGATTGTCCAGAGGACAACGAAAAGTTGACCCCATGGGATTCTTTTGGCAGATTCTCAGAGCACAAGTCCACCGGGGCTGTGTCCACATTACAAAGCAATAGGGCTTGAACCCTGGGTCCTGGCTTGACGCAGGCTCAGACCCTCCACCCCCAGGGGGTTCTGGGACCCTGGTCTGAGCCCTAGATTAGTTCAATTTGTGCATAGTTCGAACCCTGGCCTTTGTGATGTTCCCCTCTGGTGTTATCTGGATCAGTGATCTGCTAGGCCACTCCAATCCTTGACTCTGGGAGCCAGCCTTACCCTGCTCTGCTGTGAGAACCCCCACTCCTGGGCTGTTCACGCACAGCCTCTGGCATGTAAGCTGCTCCCAGCTACTTGGAAGCGAATGATACTAGCCAATATCTCCGGTCCCAGACACAACCCTAGGAACCTCCATCTTGCAGTGTCCAGTTCTGCCTGCTGGATGCTGCAAGCTTATATGAGTTTGCCAATTTAGCAAAGAAATTGATATGTACCAGGCTTGCTATCCCAAGGGAAGCCTCTGACATACTTCAAACCAAACACACTGCTTCAGATAGAACAAACAAATACATTTATTAACTATAAAGATAGATTAAGTAATTATAAGTCAAAGCATAACAAGTCAGATTTGGTCAAATGAAATAAAAGCAAAACACATTCTAAGATGATCTTAACACTTTCAGTGCCCTTACAAACTTAGATGCTTCTCACCACAGGCTGGCTGGTTGCCCTTCAGCCAGGCTCTCCCCTCGTCCCTCGATCTGCTGGCAATGTCCCTACTTATACATCCCAAAATGCCATTGGCCTTCTTGGCAACAAGGGCACACTGTTGACTCATATCCAGCTTCTCGTCCACTGTAACCCCAAGGTCCTTTTCTGCAGAACTGCTGCCTAGCCATTCGGTCCCTAGTCTGTAGCAGTGCATGGGATTCTTCCGTCCTAAGTGCAGGACTCTGCACCTGTCCTTTTTGAACCTCATCAGATTTCTTTTGGCCCAATCCTCTACCTCTCCTCCCAGTTTAGTGTCATCTGCAAACTTGCTGAGGGTGCAATCCACGCCACCCTCCAGATTATTAATGAAGATATTGAACAAAACCAGCCCCAGGACCGACCCTTGGTGCACTCCACTCGATACTGGCTGCCAACTAGACATGGAACCATTGATCACTACCCATTGAGCCCGACAATCTAGCCAGCTTTCTATCCACCTTATAGTCCATTCATCCAGCCCATACTTCTTTAACTTGCTGGCAAGAACACTGTGGGAGACTGTGTCAAAAGCTTTGCTAAAGTCAAGGAATAACACGTCCACTGCTTTCCCCTCATCCACAGAGCCAGTTATCTCATCATAGAAGGCAATTAGATTAGTCAGGTATGACTTGCCCTTGGTGAATCCATGCTGACTGTTCCTGATCACTTTCCTCTCCTCTAAGTGTTTCAGAATTGATTCCTTGAGGACCTGCTCCATGATTTTTCCAGGGACTGAAGTGAGGCTGACTGGCCTGTAGTTCCCCGGATCCTCCTCCTTCCCTTTTTTAAAGATGGGCACTACATTAGCCTTTTTCCAGTCATCCGGGACCTCCCCCAATCGCCATGAGTTTTCAAAGATAATGGCCAATGGCTCTGCAATCACATCCGCCAACTCCTTTAGCACTCTCGGATGCAGCGCATCCGGCCCCATGGACTTGTA